>NW_015163133.1:117802-134148 GCF_001447785.1 Gekko japonicus
TCCTCTTCATTTTCTGCCATTAGAGTGGTATCGTCTGCATATCTGATGTTGTTTTCCCCAGCAATCTTAAATCTGGCTTGTGATTATCCAGGCCGGCATTTCTCATGATGTACTCTGCATATAAATTAAATAACCAGGTGACAATATACATCCTTTTCTTATTCTCAACCAATCAGTTGTTCCATATCCGGTTCTAACCAATGTTCCCTCTAAGTTGTGGAGTTTTGTGTGCAAAAATTCTACTTTGTGAGCTGCTGGCATTAAAGTTGTGAGTGAGCGATTTGGCTACTGCATAAATTAGTTTGCTCTGGAGCCCTCCTTCCTGAGCTAAGGCAAAAATGTGTGAGCCGGAGGCTAAAAAACTGTGAGCTAGCTCACACTAACTCAGCTTAGAGGGAACACTGGTTCTAACAGTCACTTCTTGACCCTTTTACAGGTTTCGCAGGAGACATGTGAGGTGGTCTGGTACTCCCATCTTTAAGGACTTGCCACAGTTTGTTGTGATCCACACAGTCAAAGGCTTTAGCATAGTCAATGAAGCAGAAGTAGATGTTTTTCTGGTACTCCCTTGCTTTTTCCATAATCCAGTGGATGTTGGATTCCCTCTTGTTCTCTTATAAAAGCATCCTCCATTATTATACCATATTTCTAATCTATTTATAAAAATGCTGTCCTGAACATTTCTGTTTTGCCCATTCTGCAAAATAAAAGAACTGCAGGGGCCTGCCTGACCTCCTCAGATAGGCTGTTTTACAAGGTGGGAACTGCTGCAGAGAAGGCGCATAAATGATAAGGGTAGATCTTACCCATCAGATGAGTGATGCTGTTGGGCAGAGCATTAGCGGAAGAGGCGGCCTTAGAGGTCTGAGGACCACAGGCCATTAAAGGCTTAACAAGTGATAACCAGGTGGGTAGCAGTGCCGGTCTGAAGCAGCGGAACAAAAGTTGAGTCCAGTAGCACCTTTAAGAACAGCAAAGTTTTATTCAAGGTGTAAGCTCTTGTGTGCAAACACACTTCAGACTGTTTGAAGAAGTGTGCATGCACACAAAATCTTATACCTTGAGTAAAACGTTGTTGGTCTTAACGATGCCCCTGGACTCAGCCTTTGTTCTAGGTGATAACCAGTATCTTGAATTGGACCCAGGAACTGATTAGTAACCAGTGGAGTGACTGCACAAGGGATGTGATGTGCAAGTTCCTCCCCACACACAGGAGTGACCAGGCTGCATGGGGGTTCTGCACCAACTGGAATTTCTAAGTTGATTTTATGGGCAGACCCCCCCCCCCATGCAGAGTGAATTTAAGGAGCTGAAAATAGGGAAATCCCCAGACTTTGGTGGTTTCCCTTCTGAACTTTTGAAAATGAACCCCATAAATATGGTGTCAAACTCGGCTCTTGTTTGCCATGATTATTGCTGTTCTTTGACTCTTTGGTTCTGTGTGCCTTCGGTCGTTCTGGTAGGGGGAAGGGTGTATGGGAGTCTGTGAGTGTGGAGATGTGAAAGCAGCTTTGCAAAAGTGCGCACTGGCTTGCAAGGGTGTTAAGCGGGGGTCTCCCTCTCTGGGAAGTATGCATGCTTGACCTTGAATGGCAGACGCTGCTAGATACTAAGCTTGCAGGTTCTGGGGGAGGGCTAACAGGGCATCTTCGATTTAGGTGGGTGTGGTATCCTCTTATTTGGGAAGACTGGTTTTCACTTTATATGTGTTCTTTTTGTAAACTTGGTATTTTCTGCTGCCACCAGGAATTTAAGGAATTCCAAACTTTCTCTCCTTTGCTTCTGGTAGTGTGACCCAGAGATTTTCAGGGATCTATGTGGTCCAGAGGAAAGATAGAGCTAAATTCTAGGATAAACTTGAACTAAAGATGATTTATTGAAATATGGTTGGTTATTCTGTAACTGTTTGGGAATACCTGGTGTTGCACAAGCTTTTATTCATTTCAGACAAGGAGGTGGCTGCCATCAAACTAGCCCTTATGGCTTGAAGGCACTGGCTGGAGGGGGCAAGAGTGCTGTTTGAAGTGTGGACAGACAAAAATTTGGAGGCGTTATGCACACCCAGGCGCCTGAATGCTAAGCAACTCTGCTGAGTGGAGATTTTCTCTAAATTTTGGTTTACCTTCCAGCACCTCCCTGGGAAGTCAAGCTCTCTGGCTGATGCACTATCCTGCCTCCCGCAACATGACAGCCAGTGGGAAGAAGACTGTGACTGGTCTGAACCCGGAGCTGGGTACCCACGTACGGGTACAGGCTCTGATAGACTTGGGGTGTGGTTGAGACTTAGCTGACACATTCTCCAAGCAGGCACACTTTATTCCTTGCACACAACTGCCCTTGGCCAAGTCACTAGCCAAGCTTTTTATGCACCACATCGTCTGGCTGTATTCCATTCCCCGCAAGATCATTTCGGACAGGGGATCGCAGTTCCTTGCTAAATTCTGGAAGGAGCTGCTGCGGGTGTTGGGCATTGAACAAGGTCTCGGCAACTCCTATCACCCAGAGATGAATGGGCAGACTGATAGGGTGAATCAAGTGGTAGAATAATTCTGCCGGTGCTTCACCAATTACCAGCAGGACAACTAGGTCAACCTCCTCCCTCACGCAGAATATAGTTATAATAACTCAGTACACATTTCCACTGGCCTCTCCCCTTTTAAGGCTGTGCACGGGTATGAAAGAGCCCCTCTCCCCACGGTGACTACCCAGGAGCCCAAACCGGGAGACTTGCAATCGTGGAGGGGGGACCTAAAATATCGATGGTCCGCAATCCAAGAGACTCTGAGAAAGGCCAAAGAGGACTACAAAAAGCAAGCTGATAAAGGGAGGGCTCCTGAATGGAACTTGCAGCCTGGGGGCTCAGTGTATCTCTCAACAAAAAATCTGGGAGGAAATTGGGGTGGAAATATATTGGCCCATTCAAAGTGTTGAAAGTCTTGAACAAAGTGGCTGTAGAACTACCCTGAGTCAGTGTGAGCCAGCTCACAGTTTTTTAGCCTCCGGCTCACACATTTTTGTCCTAGCTCAGGAAGGAGGGCTCCAGAACAAACTAAATTATGCAGGAGCCAAATTGCTCGCTCACAACTTTATTGCAAGTAGCTCACAAAGTAGAATTTTTGTTCACAAGACTCCACAGCTTAGAGGGAACATTGCCCAAGACTCTAAAGCATATTCACCCTGTATTTCATTTCAGTCTGCTAAAAAAGGATCCGGGCCCGAACAAATGGAAACCTCGTCCAGCTGCCCCACCTCCTCTGATGATAGATGGTGAACCCCACCACAAAGTAGAAGAGATCCTTGATTCTAAGTTGAAAAGAAACCTACTGTACTATTTAATCAAATGGAAGGACTTTGAAGAATAGCATAATGAGTGGGTGAAATGTACACATGTTAGAGCCCCCTCTCTAACCTGTGCATTCCATAACAAATACCCTCACAAATCGAAGGGGAAAGAGGTCTTGGGTGGGCAGTATGTCAGGCCCCTTATGCATTGTACAGCTTGCCTGCCATTGAGAGAGGAGGTTCCTCTCTCTTTGATGCGCCAGAGGCTTGTCACCTTAGTGGGGCCAAATGCCCTGGCTTCTCAAATGTCTGTTGTTCTGTTTTTCTTGCTATGTAGAGGCTACGTGTCTGAGGGGGGGTAGGGCAACTTTTAGTTTTGGCAGGAGGGATGCTCTGGGAGAGGTATGTGCTTAGTGGGGGAGCAGTTGACTATTAATTCTGGCAGGCAAATACCGTGGGGTGATTGGGTCCTGATCTTTAGTGCTTTTACTTGAACCCACAATAGCTGTAACCTTCGCGCGTTCAACTTCAGTCCTAACAATAGCTCATGTCCAGTACAGTATCTGTCAAAGTCTCAATAAAGTTAGCTTTCTTCAAAGGGACTGGTGTTGAGAACTGATTTAACCAGGATCTTGACGCTTGATATCGTTTAGAGGGCTGTTGTCCAAATAATAATGAATATGTCTTGGCAACACAAACTTCAGAAACGTGTGCGCGCCTGTGTGTCTTGCTATCATTAACAGCCTTGGTCAGTTTTTCAAACGGAAGCCTGGGGCTTCCTTCATTGAATCAATCTGTATTTTTCCTACCGCCTTCAACTTTTCCTAGCGTTTTCTTTTCCAGTGAGTCTTCTAATGGTGTGACCAAAGTACAACAGCCTCAACTTCGTCATGTTAGCTTCTAGCAAGAATTCAGGCTTCATTCCAAGCAGCACTCACTCATGAATCATTCAGAAGGCGATCCCCCCCCAACCATCATGTTTTCTCAGCAGTGTGTATACCATTAAAAGAATGCAGGTTTAATCACATTCTTTTTCAAAACAGTTTCATAACCCAACTAGATTGTCTAAACTGACTAAATGGTTGTTTCTACAAATCTTAAGGTTTCACAAAACAGAAATATATTTATTCATTATATAATAGTGAAGAGAGAGGAGCAAGACCCGGGCCAAGCTTAGATTCAAGAGTGTCCTGTATATTCAGAACTGAACTAATGATGGGGTTGGTTGTTACCAGTTTTCTTTGATTCCCGAAGAAATCTCTCAGATTTATACCATCCATAAGTGAAGCCTCCAACAGTATAATGTCCTTATTATCACACTGATACCAATCAAATGTCTCTGCCAACCTAGAGGCCATATAATTTAATAGAGGGTACCCCAGTCCTCTATCCTTTATCAATTGAGCATGTCAGAACTGACATCACCACCTGTGGAAGTTTCTCTGCCCAGACAAACACTCCCAGGTTAGGAGAATAGAGGTTTTTACTAGCGAGGATATAGTATTCTAAAAATAGCGTTCTTGGTAAGACATTAGTCTGAACAGTAGCAGGCTTGCCCTTCCAGGGGAGAGGATGTGGTTTCTGAACAGCGAATCATCTTTAGCATCTCTAATCATTTTATTATGACTGTCTTGTACAGTAAAATAGAGGACATGAGCATATTGATGACAGCCTCCAACAAAACCACAAATTAGCTGTACCCTTTTCTGAGAAGTGTACAGGAAACCAATCACAGCTCTCCAGGTCCTGATTGCATTCATACTAGATCACCACTTGGGGCTGTGTTTGATGACAGTTTAGAAACTTAAGCAGCAAGGCTGTTTACTGGCACAGCATAGGGAACTCATCTCGTCCGCTCTAGGAGAATTTCATTGGTTGCCAATCAGTTTCATCCTTTAGTTCAAAGTACCAGTTATTACTTTTAAAGCCCTAACCAACCCAAGAGCAAGTATTTGAAGGACTGCCGGTTTCCATGCAAATGCATATTTTAGGACTCTGCTGCTGTTTTCCTATTGCAGTCATTGCTGTTATTCGGACAGTAGCTTATGCTGTGGCTACGTAATAATCATCTACATCTTTATAGCCCACTTTTCTCCTGACCAGTGTGCCAAACTCGGGCCTTGTTTGCCATATGGGTTTCTTAACTGCCAGTCTGACTTTGGCTCTGTATGCTTATCATCCTGTTTCCTTCTGGCTGGCCCTTGAGGGGGGAGCATGTGAGTGTGCATCTGTGGAATGTAACCCTATGCTTGCAGGTGTTGGAGAAGGGCTAATGGTGCACAGTAGATTTTGGCGGGCTGGATGTATTGGTATGATTGGACTGGTCGATACCGGGTAAATTGGTGGAAACCATTATTAAGGAAAGAATTAGTAGGCACATAGATGAACAAAACCTATTGAGGCAGACTCAACATGGGTTCTGTAAGGGAAGATCTTGCCTCAGTAACCTGTTAGTGTTCTTTGAGGGGGTGAACAAACATGTGGACAAGGGGGATCCAATAGATATTGTTTACCTTGACTTCCAGAAAGCTTTTGATAAAGTTCCTCATCAAAGGCTCCTAAGTAAGCTCAAAAATCATGGGATAAAAGGACAAGTCCTTTTATGGATCAAAAACTGGCTAATTAATAGAAAACAGAGAGTGAGTATAAATGGGCAGTTCTCTCAGTGGAGGGGGGTAAGCAGTGGGCTACCGCAGGGATCAGTACTTGGTCCACTGCTTTTTAACTTGTTTATTAATGATTTGGAGTTGGGAGTAAGCAGTGAAGTGGCTAAATTTGCGGATGATACGAAGTTGTTCAGGGTGGTGAAAACCAGTGAGGATTGTGAGGCACTCTAAAGGGATCTGTCAAAGATGGGCGAGTGGGCGTCAACATGGCAAATGGGATTCAATGTGGCCAAGTGCAAGGTGATGCACATTGGAGCCAAAAATCCTAAATATAAATACACGTTGATGGGGTCTGAACTGGCAGAGACTGATCAAGAGAGAGATCTTGGAGTTGTAGTAGATAACTCACTGAAAATGTCGAGACAGTGTGTGACTGCAATAAAGAAGGCCAATGCTATGCTGGGGATTATTAGGAAGGGTATTGAAAACAGATCAGCCAATATAATAATGCCCCTATATAAATCAATGGTGAGACCTCATTTGGAATACTGTGTGCAGTTCTGGGCACCACACCTTAAAAAGGATATTATAGCTTTGGAAAAAGTGCAGAAAAGGGCAACTCGAATGATAAAAGGGTTGGAACACTTTCCCTATGAGGAAAGGTTAAGGCGCTTAGGGCTCTTTAGCTTGGAGAAATGACGACTGAGGGGTGACATGATTGAGGTTTATAAGATTATGCATGGGAAAGAGCAGGTAGAGAAAGAGGTACTCTTCTCCCTTTCTCACAATACAAGAACTCGTGGGCACTCCATGAAATTGCTGAGCCGTCGGGTTAGAACGGATAAAAGGAAGTACTTCTTCACCCAGAGTGATTAACACTTGGAATTCACTGCCACAGGAGGTGGTGGCAGCTACAAGCATGGACGGCTTCAAAAGGGAATTAGATAAGCATATGGAGCAGAGGTCCATCAGTAGCTATTAGCCACAAGGTATAGATAGGGACTCTGGAGCAAGTGATGCTCTGTCATCTTGGTGCTTGGGGGGCTCAACAGTGGGATGGCTTCTAATGTCCTGGCCCCACTGCTGGACCTCCTGATGGCACTGGTATTTCTGGCCACTGTGGGATACAGAGTGTTGGACTGGATGGGCCTTTGGCCTGATCCAACATTGGCATCTCTTATGTTCTTATGGGGGGTGTCTGTTTGAATTATGTATAATATGAGAACTGCTGCCAAGGGAGTTAGTTCTGACACAGATCGTCCACGCTTGAAACCTCTTTATTTCTCAATAAACAAATCACTGCCAAGAGAGTTGTTGGGAGTGAGTTTTGTTCAAGACCTGACACAGTGGGACTCAAAGTAGTAGGGAGTTTTTAAATTGTTTTGATGTGCTCTATTTTATTAATGTTAATTTGGAAGCTCATTTTGACTAAGAGTGCAGCATATATATCCCTTTCCATTGCTAGTGACTTTGATAACTTTAAATTAATATAATCATTGGGAATAAGTCTATTAGCAGCTAAAGAAAATCTCTTTAGGGGAACTTCCTCTTCCTGCTTGCAGGCTTCTCAGAGGCCTTTGGCCATTCACTGAAACTGAACGCTGAACTAGATGGCCCATTTGTCTTATCTTAGGCGCTCTGTGTTTTTTCAAAAGTGTAAAGGGAAAACTCCATGTTTTAATAAAATTTTCATGTTGGCTTTGTAAGCTTACAAAGTGACAGGGGAAATTGAGAGCTTGTAATCTTGGGGTTCCTAGACAACTTCTGATGCAACTGATTAAAAGATCTGAATTGGTGGCAAGCAGTACCCTCAATTGCTGAAGATGATTTTTCATGGTTACGAGTTTGACCTGAAAGACTACTGTGGCTTCTCTTTGTAGCTGTTCTTAGAGTGGCTGGGTCCTTACAGAAGAGCACGGAAGTCATGAGGGCCATGCAGAACTTAGTGAAGATACCTGAAATTCAGGCTACAATGAGAGAATTGTCCAAAGAAATGATGAAGGTAAGTGTAGCAGCTTCTTCGTTCTTCTTGTATAATCTGGAAACAGATTATAGCAAAAGAAGGGGTGTTAGCTGTGGGGCAGTACTTACTTCAGAGCATGTCTCCTCTGCTTGTCTTCTCTTCCAGTTGTGGCTGCTTGAACATCCCTTCCTGGCATTTGTTTTCCCTTTTCTGTGTGGCTTTTATAGATAACAAGTGGGGACCCACAAGGACTTGCGGGAGGCATCCCACTTCCACCTCTCCCACTAGTTCCTCTTTCCCGCCCTTTCCTGAAAGCCCCCATAGTTTTCCCCCTTTCCTGTGTCCTCTCCTTCTACAGTTGCCAACCTCCAGGTGGGGGCTGGGGATCTCCTGGTATCACAATGTATCTCCCAACTACAGAGATCAATTCCTCTTAGGGTTGCCAGATAGAGGTTGGGAAACCCCTGGATATTTGGGGGGATATTTGGCGGTGGAACCTTGGGAGGGTGAGGTTTGGGGAGGGAAGCAACCTCAGCAAGGTATAGTGTCATTAAGTCCATCCTCCAAAGCAGCCATTTTCTCCAGGGGAACTGATCTCTGTCATCTGGAGAGCAGTTGTAATTCCAGGTGATCTCCAGCCCCCACCTGGATGTTGGCAATGCTAGTTCCCCTGGAGTAAATGGCTGCTTTGGAGGATGGAGTTTATGGCATTATATGCCCTCCTCAAACACACCATCCCCAGGCTCCCCCGCAAAAAGAATTTTCTAGGACTTTCCTAGCCTCTTTCCTTCCTCCTGGCAATCCCCCCCCCCACATGATCTCCCTGCTTCAGCTACATGTATTATTTGTATTCATTCATACCCCACCTTTCTCCACAGTGGGGACCAAGCAGCTGGCAGTTTTCTTTTCTCCACCTTTTTATCCTGTGAGGTAGATTAGGGTGAAAGTCTGTGACTGGTTCAGAACTACCCACTGAGCTTCCACAGCAAGATGATGGGGATTTGAACTTGGGTCTCACAGACCCTATTCTGAAACTCTGACCACTACACCAGATGGTTTTCGTAGGGTGGCTGCTGTTGAACGTGTTACTGTTGAAAGTGGTCCAGGCCTAATTAGGTCACACCAGTCAGGTGGTATCAAGTCACCCAGAGGTTGCTTCCAGGCCTAGGGTTGCCAACCTCCAGGTGGGACCTGGAAACATCCCAGAATCACAACTGGAATCCAGACAACAAAGATATGTCCCTCTGGAGAAAATGACTGCTTTGAAGGGTGGACGCTGTGGCATGAGGCCTCTCTCCTCCCCATCACAGCCCTCCTTAGACTCTACCACAAAATCTCCAGGAATTTCTCAAACTGGAGTTGGCAACCCTGGGCCCAGATCTGGCCACAAAGACTCCTCCCTCAAAGGCCAAAAAAGGCATGGAAAGGGCCCTGCCCTTGCTTCTTACTGACAGAACCCAGCCTAGGATACTGTGGTTGCCTAGAGACAGCCACTGAGGAAATCTGTTGCTTAAAGCAACAGATTCTCCTTTTATAATTTTTTATTGTTTAAAATGCCTAGTGTTGTTTTAGATGTCACATTTTTCTGCAAACCTGGGCCCCTTTTCAGGTTTGTAGAAAAATCTATCTTGCACATTCACAGTTCAATCACCAGTAAGTATCCAAAGATATCCCAACTTTGCTATTAGAATATAAGATATAATGCAGATGATTAGAGCAGTCCAAGCTATGGCTGAGAAAGAGGCCAGATTTCCGGAAAGAACTATATTGTCCTGTTCTTTGTATATGAAACATCTTGTCTGCTAGCATCTTCATCTTAATTCCTTCAGGCAGGTATTATAGAAGAGATGCTGGAGGATACTTTTGAAAGCATGGAGGATCAAGAGGACATGGAAGAGGAGGCAGAGATGGAAGTTGATAAAATTTTGTTTGAAATCACAGCTGGTAAGTATGAGAGTGTACGTGT
The DNA here is from genome assembly GCF_001447785.1 of Gekko japonicus. Taxonomy (NCBI): domain Eukaryota; kingdom Metazoa; phylum Chordata; class Lepidosauria; order Squamata; family Gekkonidae; genus Gekko; species Gekko japonicus. The sequence goes on from NW_015163133.1 coordinate 127,620, forward strand.
GTATGAACGTGTGTGTGTTTCTGTTAGTGCCTAGTCCTCTCCTTTCTTTACAGTGCCATTGCTCTGTTAGACTTCAGTGTGGCAGGTAGTGCTGAGTCAATGAGAGCACCAGGTGCTGTACGCTGTTGAGTAGCCATCGGTAGACCTTCAGAGGAATCTGAACGTCACTTTCATGACTCACTAGGCCTGCCTGGGAGGGATGTTCTGGAGCACATATGAATTCTATTGGATCGGTAAAAACTGTGTCGTAATAGTAAGCAATGGGAGTAAGCAGTGAAGTGGCTAAATTTGCAGATGATACGAAGTTGTTCAGGGTGGTGAAAACCAGGGAGGATTGTGAGGCACTCCAAAGGGATCTGTCAAGGATGGGCAAGTGGGCGTCAACGTGGCAAATGGGGTTCAATGTGGCCAAGTGCAAGGTGATGCACATTGGAGCCAAAAATCCTAAATATAAATTCACATTGATGGGGTCTGAACTGGCAGAGACTGATCAAGAGAGAGATCTTGGAGTTGTAGTAGATAACTCACTGAAAATGTCAAGACAGCGTGTGACTGCAATAAAAAAGGCCAATGCTATGCTTGGGATTATTAGGAAGGGTATTGAAAACAGATCAGCCAATATCTTAATGCCCCTTTATAAATCAATGGTGCGACCTCATTTGGAATACTGTGTGCAGTTCTGGTCACCACACCTCAAAAAGGATATTATAGCTTTGGAAAAAGTGCAGAAAAGGGCAACTCGAATGATAAAAGGGTTGGAACACTTTCCCTATGAAGAAAGGTTAAAGAGCTTAGGGCTCTTTAGCTTGGAGAAACGACGACTGAGGGGTGACATGATCGAGGTTTATAAGATTATGCATGGGATAGAGGAGGTACTTTTCTCCCTTTCTCAAAATACAAGAACTTGTGGGCACTCAATGAAATTGCTGAGTGGTCGGGTTAGAATGGATAAAAGGAAGTACTTCTTCACCCAAAGAGTGATTCACACATGGAACTCACTGCCACAGGAAGTGGTGGGTGCTACAAGCATGGACGGCTTCAAAAGGGAATTAGATAAGCATATGGAGAAGAGGTCCATGGCTATTAGCCACAAGGTATAGATAGGGACGGGGGGGGAAGTGATTCTCTGTCTTCTTGGTGCTTGGGTGGGGGGGGGTCAACAGTGGGAGGGCTTCTAATGTCCTGGCCCCACTGCTGGACCTCCTGATGGCACCTGGTAGTTTTGGCCACTGTGTGACAGAGTTTTAGACTGGATGGGCCTTTGGCCTGATCCAACATTGGCATCTCTTATGTTCTTATGTTAAAATGTTGAATTTGCCTTGGGCGCAGACAGAAATTTACTACACCCTTGAATATGTGCAGTTAAAGTCTCTTATGTTCTCTTTAGCCTAAAGAGACACGAGGAAAGTTCTCTGTTGGTTGCTAGCTTCCCTCCAGTCCTGTAGTTGATCATAGAATCATAGAGTGGGAAGGGACCTCCAGGGTCATCTAGTCCAACCCCCTGCATAATGCAGGAAATTCACAAATACCTCCCCCTCCACATTCACAGTAACCAATGTTCCACACCCAGAAGATGACAAAAAACCTCCAGGATCCCTGGCCAAACTGGCCTTTAGAAAAATTGCTTCCTGACCCCAAAGTGGCAATCAGCATTTCCCTGGGCGCATAAGATAAGCACTGAGGCAACCCTTCCTGCCCTCCCTCTCATGAGCTGCCTAAGTTCACACAATCAGCATTGCTGTCAGATGGCCATCTAGCCTCTGTTTGAAAACCTCCAAAGGAGAGCCCATCACCTCCTAAGGAAGCCTGTTCCACTGAGGAACCGTCTGAACTGTCAGGAAGTTCTTCCTAATGTTTAACCAAAAAATCCTCTTATTTAATTTCAACCCGTTGGTTTTGGTCCAACATTCTGGGGCAACAGAAAACAGCTCCACATCATCCTCTATATGACAGCTCTTCAAATACTTGAAGATGGTTAGCATATCAACTCTCAGTCGTCTCCTCTCCAGGCTAAACATACCCAAATCCTTCAACCTTTTCCTCATAGGACTTGGTCTCCAGACCCCTAACCATCTTCTTTGCTCTCTTCTGGACACATTCCAGCTTATCTATGTCCTTCTTAAATTGTGGCAACCAAAACTGAACAAAATAAGGTCAAACCAGAGCAAAGTCACTTCACATGATCTGGACACTGTACTTCTGTCGATACAGCCCAAAATTGCATTTGCCTTTTTAGCAACCGCATCACACTGCTGACCCCTAGATCCTTTTCGCACATACTACTGCCAAGACAAGTCTCCCCCAACCTATAATTATGCATTTGATTTTTCCTACCTGGAGAACTTTACATTTATCCCCATTAAATTCATTTTATTTGTTTTAGCACAGTTTACCAGCCTGTCAAAATCATCCTGTATCTTTGTCTTCTACCATATTTGCTACCCCTCCCAATTTAGTATCATCTGCAAATTTAATAAGCAATGCCTCTATCCCTTCATCCAAATCATTGATAAAGATGTTGAACAAAACCGGTCCCAAGACAGATCCTTGAGGCACATTCACAAGCACTCTTTGGGTGCGATCTGTCAACCAGTTACAGATCCACCTAACAGTCATAGGATCCAATCCACATTTTACCAATTTGTCAAAAAGAATATTATGTGGAACCTTACCAAAAGCCTTAGTGAAATCCTGATAAACTATGTCTACAGCATTCCCCTCATCCAGCAAAGTAGTAACTTTCTCAAAAAAGGACTTGTTCTTGAGAAACCTGTGCTGGCTCTTAGTAGTCACAGCCGTCCTTTCTAAATGCTCAAGGACTGTCTGTTTGATGATTTGTTCTAAAACTTTCCCAGGTTTAGATATCAAGCTGACAGGTCGGTAGTTCCCCGGATCCTCCTTTTCCCCCTTCTTGAAGATGGGGACAACATTTGCCCCCCTCCAGTCTTCTGGCGTCTCACCTGTTTGCCAAGAATTCTAAAAAATAATGGACATAGGGTCAGAAATTACATCTGCAAGTTGTTTTAGTACCCTTGGATGCCATTCATCTGGCCCCGAGGACTTCGTTTCATTTAATGAAACTACCCCTATGCCAGTTCTAGGCTGCAGCTCCCTTCCCTCATGATGTGTTGCTTTTGCCATCTTGAGCACTGTTTCCCTCACAAGAGAAGACTCAGGAAAAGTAGGAATTGAGCGGTTCTGCCCTCTCTTCATCACGTGTTACCATTTAACTTTCCTGTCCCCGCAATGGGCCTACCGTGTCCTTGCTCCTTTTTCTTACTTTGAACATAAGAACCCTTTTTTTTTTAGCATCTCTCGCTAGCCTAAGCTTATACTGAGCTTTAGCTTTCCTAACATTCTCTCTGCAAGCCCTGGTCATTTGTTTATATTCATCCTTGGTTATAAGGGCCTCCGTCCACTTTCTGAATGAGTCTTTTTTATTTCTCAAGTCTTTAGAAAGCTGTTTCTGGAGCCACCTTGGCTTCTTTAGGCTCTTCCCATTTTTCCTTCTCATAGGAAGCGTTTGTGGTTGTGCCTTCAGTATTTCGCTTTTGAGAAACTCCCGTCCCTCTTGAGCTCCCTTCTCCTGAAGTATTTCTGACCAGGGGATTCTACCCAGCATAACTTTTAAGTTTGTCAAAATTTGCTTTCCTGAAGTCCAACCTATATGACTACGTACAGCTTTTACCTTCCCCAAGACTGTAAATCCCAAAATTACATTGGTCACTACTACCCAGGGTGCCCACTACTCTCACCTTGTCAACCAGTTCTTCCCTGTTGGTAAGAAGCAAGTCCAAGATAGCAGATCCCCTTGTTTCCCTCTCCACTTTCTGGAAAATGAAGTTGTCAGAAAGACAAGTCATGAATTTATTGGACCTTTCATTTTTAGCAGAGTTGGAGTTCCAACAGATATCCAGGTAATTGATGTCTCCCATGACCACCATGTCCCATCTCTTTGAGAACTTTGTAATCTGTTCTAGGAGTATCTCATCTAAATCCTCTGCCTGGCTTGGTGGTCTATAGCAGACCCCCCACCACCATAATATCACTATTACTTCTTACTCCTTTTATTTTTACCCAGAGACTCTCAACTAGACTATTCATGTATTTCCTCCTAAGTATATACCTCCCTTACATATAATGCCGCTCCTCTGCCCTTCCTTATTAGTCTGTCCCATTTAAATGAGTTATACCCCTCAGTCCTAATGTTCCAATTTTGAGTGTCATCCTACCAAGTTTCAGTAATGCCTACTAGGTCATAGTCCCCTTCCTGTATTAGGACTTCAAGTGTTGGTGAAGCTGGTTCATAGAAACAGGAAGACGTTGATATAAAATTGACTGTGTATTTCAGACAGTTAAATTGAAGGTTTGCACAGCACCAGCAGGATTCTGGGTTAACATTTTACTGTATCCTTTCAGTTGTTGATATTTCTCCTTTGTTTCTTTTCAGGAGCCTTAGGTAAAGCACCTGGTAAAGTTACTGATGCCCTTCCAGAGCATGAGCCCGAAGGGGCTACAGCGGCCATTGATGACGATGAAGAAGATATTGAAGCCATGCAGTCACGGTTAGCTACTCTCCGTAGCTAAGAGTAGAACTCCTGTACAGTTTGATTCATTTTCGCCATGGGCTGTTCAGTTATGCCTTTACAATGTAAAACTGCACACACAAGATTTTCCTGTATATATCTTTCTATATGGAATGCAAGTGGTGTGTGGTGTGTGTATATATATATATTCTTTAAAAGCCCCACTTTTGAATCTATGCTTTAATTACTGTCTCTTCAAAATTACTTCTATGGGCTGAGACAGCCAAAATAAGCAGCATTGTGCACATTTCTGAAGTGATACTACTGGACTTTAATAAACAGCTTTGAACATTTTACTGCCAGTGAGCTGATAAATTTCTTTCAGGTAGATGGGTTGACTACATTTACCAGTTTCCAAGAATTTCCTCTACCAAAAGGTATCAAAAATGACAACACAGTTAATTCTATATTAATTCTATATTTTCTGAAATTTCTTTGCCTTTACTGTACAATTCAGAATAAAACTTATAAAACTGTGAATTTATTTCAGTAGAGGCAGTAAGTTGTATTCTCTTTTTTGATCAAAGGAATATAGTTCCTTTGCTGTCTTAAACAATATACTAAAATTTTACCCGGCCTACCATGGCTTTCTGAGATGACTGGTGGAGGCAAGTTAAAGTGCATCCTGCTTTCGGTGACCAAGGAAACACTGCTGCGTTGGTGGGTGCTGAGAGACGAGTCCCTCCGAAGAAACGAGTAGCAGAGCAATTGCTGAAGATCATCAAACCCACAGATAAATATTCCCTCTTGCTTATTCGTGTGGGGATGGATGGCACTGTACCACACAGCCTGGAACATATATGGAACAGTAACAGAAGACTCAGGGCACGGGTTGTTTTTTCCCATCACTTCTTCCTGTGGTTGCACAGGGAGCAGAAACGGCAAGGATAGTGGAAGTGACTAATTTGCTATGTTGGTGATGTCACTGTGGAGGGTTTGGCTTTCTGAACAGTGGGTTGTTATACTCATGGGGGGGGGGACACACGGTCTTCTGGCATGGGATGATGAGCTGCATCTTGCAGCAGCTGGTAGAGTATATTTGATACCAGTCTTGCTTATCTGATTATAAGCAGCTTATTCCTCTCTTTTCTCTAAGTGGGATCTAGGCTGGCCTCTTGTTTTCTGCCTGAGCGCTTTCCCCCCAGTGAGCTCCTGCAAGAGGACCAGGATCTATATAGTATGAGTGTGCAGCTGTGTCTTCTGCCTGTTCTCATGTCTTATTCCCCTCCCAGGAGCCAGGTCCCTTTCAGGTGCGATCTCTCCCCCCGTCTTTCAGTTGGGAGTACATAGGAACCAAAGGACTGCTCTGTAAAGATGCCCTTACTTACTCATCCAACTCAGTGGTGGGTGGCCCTGGGCTGCTGAAGGGGGAGGGGGGGATTTCTGGGTCCCAGCTGGAGGTCCCCTGAGGCCCCAGCATCATTCTCTGTTTGGCCAATACATCTCCATTTGTTTCTTTGTAGCCAGTTTGGTTGTAGTGGTTAAGAGTGGCAGTGGGACTCTAATGTGGGAGAGCCGGGTTTGATTATTCCCCCACTCCTCCTCCTCCCCCGCATGCAGCAGCAGCTGCTGGTGTGACCTTGGGTCAGTCACCAGTTCTCTCGGCGGCAGTCCCCAGGAGAGCTCTGTCTGGGCCCCGCCTCCCTCGCAGGGTGTCTGTCTGTTGTGGGGAGGGGAAGGGGGGGACAAGGGTGGGTTGTGAGCCGCTCTTGAGACTCAGGGCCGGGCTGCAGCCTCTGGCTGAGGTTGGCTGTTTCCAGCGGTCCGTTTCCTCCTTCCCTTTCCCGTTCCCGTTCCCCTCCCCTCAGGTTTTGTTTCCTCAGCCTGACCAGACCTTGCCCGGAGGCGGCAGCCGCCCCGTGAGTGTGGTGCTGCTGCTGTGGTGGGCGATAGGACCCTTTCCTCTGTCCTCAACGCCTTTCCCCCCCCCCCTTCCTCCCCGA
>NW_015163133.1:135465-151981 GCF_001447785.1 Gekko japonicus
CCCCGGAGCGAGTGGCTCCCAGGTCCAGGCTCGCACCCCAAGTAGGCCACTCAAGTCCTTCCCCCCAGGAGACCGCGGGCCTGTCTCTGCTGCTGCTGGCCTTGGCTCCCGTTGCAAGGGGCAGGGACAGCAGCGTCAGGGATGGAATTCCGAGGAACAAAAAGAGCACCACCGCCCTCACTGTGGGCATGCCTCGGGGCGGGAGGGCGGGCGTGTGCATGCACCTGCACCAGGTGGGTATTTTGTAACTCATCCCTTGTGCACAGCCCATACGCAGAAAATGTACTTCTTGTGAAGAGGCCATCTATACGCACTGGGCTCGGGGCTTGCAAAGGTGTCACGGAAAGGGGTGGCACACATAACCCTGCCGGACCTTATGCAGTTCCGCAGGGCCTGCAAGACGGAGCTCTTCCGCCAGGCTTTCCAGTAGGAGCTGCCGCCCCTACTATACCACCACCACCGCCCTGAGGTCCCGATTAAACACCTACTATGGAAGAATCCTTCTGCCGTCTTCTTGGGACTTTGGACACTCGATCCGCCATCTTCAGATTATGAATGGCACTGAGCACTTTGTGATTAGATTTTAATATGTAGCATATGTTTTAAATTTTTATGTATATATTGTTTTACCATGGCAAGTTGTTCTTGCCCCTGTAAGCCGCCCTGAGCCCACTGGGGAGGGCGGGGTATAAGTACGAAAAATAAATAAATAAATAATGGGACAGAAACACACTTCTTACACACATTCCATCTGTAGCCATCGGGTTGTATAGGGAAGCAATCACTGGGGTCATTCATTTGATGCCTGGCTCTGGATTTCCCACCACACAGGCATCATGAGCCCCAGGGCCAGGCACCCCCTTTCCCCTCAGTTCTATTGTTGCACTGTGAGAAGAGGACATTTTCCAGCGAGCTCTGCTTTTCTTTGTGCTTTTCGCCTAGCAGTAAGCCCTGGATAGTGTCTGATCCGGAGAGCTGGCCATCAGGGAGGGGAAAGGGCCCTTTCCAGGCCTATTTCGGACTTTCAGGGAGGGATCCTTCGTTTTGGGTTATTGACTCTATTCTCCACACTGGAACACAATGATTTTGGGCTGTGGTGAGGCATATTAACTGGGGTTGTTTTTCTTCTTCTTTGACTGGGACATGATGGTGTTTGGGGGCTTTATTTCTGGCCCTCGGGAGTAAGAAGAAATACCTCGGTGGATTATAAGATTGTTTCAGACATAAAGCTTGGTGCTCGTTTTGCTTTGGAAAAGAAGAGAAGACTCAAAGGGTTGTACGCTGTCAGTGAGAGATTTGGGGCTATCAGTTTTTTATTTGGGCTGCAAGTGACAACAGCGGCTAACTGAAGAGAGACAAGGAAACATCTGTTGTGTGAGAGAAAATGTCTTTGGTGTGATAGGCAGTAACAATGAAATTGGACAGCAAGACTTTGTTTAAGCATAAACTGTTCTTTTAGTAATATCAACAATTGATAAGCTGGGAGTCAGGTTGTGTATTTATATGAGGTGTGTATAAAAATGCTCTTTGCCAGGACAGGGCATTCTGTATGACTACAGGCACCCCTTTTAGACTACATTTGGGTCTACAAGTAGTATGTATATTGTTTAAAACAACAGCTTGTATGTTTGTGTTTCTCTCTCACTTTAACTCATCTTTTATTGAGAACAGGAATCATAGAATCATAGAGTGGGAGGGGTCCATATAGGTCACCTAGTCCAGCCCCCTGCCCAATGCAGAATCAGCCTGGAGCATCCCTGACCAGTGTTTGTCCAGCCGCGGCTCAAAAGAGTGCCAGTGAGGGGGAGCTCCCCACCTCCCCAGGCAGCTGATTCCACTGTTGCAGGAATGGCAGCTAATTAATAATTTGTGAGAAATCCTGCCATTTGGAAACCCCCCCCCCAAGTCTATTTGCGTGTAGTACATACATCCTTGTGACAGAAAGTGATTTTCAAAATTAATTTTGTCTTTCAGGCTTATATTTGGCACTCTCTACCCTGCGTATTACTCTTACAAAGCTGTAAAATCGAAGGATATTAAAGAATATGTAAGTAGCTGTTCTGGGATTATCCTGTGTCCTCTGCCATTGGATCCCTAAAATAAATTTGAGTTTCTGTTTGCTAAGGCCTTGTAATGCACATTCCTTGTTCTTTTAAGAACGTACATACTTCGGAGTGGCAGCTGTGATTTCTCTACATTTTGACTTTGTGTCAAATAATGTGTATATTAGCTTCCATTGTAGTGGTTTGATGAAGTAGCACCTGTCAAAAGAACAGAGCTTTTTTTATATTTGCCTGGAGATTGACAAAAATATGAAAAGGCACCACATCCAAAGCACACGGAAACCACGACACAGACACAAACTCACACACTGGGGAGAAAAGTGGGGTATAAGTGAAATAAATAAATACGTGCATATATAAATACCGTTTCAGTTTAGTTCATTGTGATTAGCCGTTGGCCGTTACAAAATTACAAAATACAAATTGTGAACAAGCTATAGGTTGATATCAGAATATATAAAAGTGCCAGAAATCAATGGCAAAATATGACTCATTTAATACAGTAGCCTGAATAATGCCCCTTCCCGATGCCACATTGGAACGTATATTCTTTGCAGCAAGGGCAAGTAATGAAACTTTATAAGAGACATATGCATCAGTGTCAGATAACAAAAATGAAATACCAGCCTGAGCTCCTTGGAGGAGGGCAAGATCTTTTAAAAATGATAGCTGTATACATGAGTGTGAGAGCAAAAATGTTGTGAGGGGGACGGGCATACTTTGTCAGGTCTTGAAGGAACTCACTCCCAACGACACTCTCTTGGCCCCAGTTCTCCAATGATACATAATTCAAACAATCCCCCCCCACCGTGACCAGATCAAGCAAACGCACACAACACGTGACCAGATCAATCACACGCATACATCCAGCCTGCCAAAATCTACTGTACACCATCAGCCCTCCTACAACACCTGCAAATCTACAGTTACATCATCTAGCTGCGTCTGATACCAGTGTCTGGTACTCAAGGTCAAGCACGCATACTTCCCACCAAGGGGAAGACCTGCATGGACGCAGTTACAAGTCAGCGCAACTTGTAGCAAAGCAATTCCACACACGCACTCATACACTCCACCCCCCCCCCCCCAATTTCCGGCCAAAGTGAAATAAGGTAGTGAGCTTACAGATACCAAAGACAGGCAATTAAGAAACATATGGCAAATGAGGCCCAAGCTTGACATTCTGCCCCCCCCAAAGGTCCTTCACCCCCCAAGTTTGTGAGGGTGAGCTTTATGGAATGCTTGAACTAATCTCGGGACTTTGACATGATGACTTCAGACCCATTCATTGTGACTAGGGTCGAAGTCTTGCCAGTTGATGAGATAGTAGAGGTGGCCCCATTTTACCTTAGAGTCTAAAACCTCTTCCACCACTTAGTGGAGTTCCCCATTCACCATCAGGGGAGGTGGAGCTGGAAGTTGAGGTCTCCATCTGGAGGGTCCAGGATCCTTCTTCTGTAGACTGAAATGGAAAACTGGATGGATGTGTCGTAAATCCTTTGGCAAGTCCAATTCCACAGCCACTTTGTTGATAACTCTCACCACCTTAAAAAGCCCAACATATTTCCATCCCAGTTTTTCCCCAGGCTGTAACCCCCTCAAGTTTTTACTGGAAATGGACACCAAGTCCCCAGGGTTAATATCTCACTTGGGTGTCCTGGTTTTATCTGTTTGGGCTTTATAATCCCCTTTTGCCTTGGCCAAAGTCTGTTGAATAAAAGTCCACTGTTGGGCCAACTCTAACCACCAGGCCTGTAAGTCCCCGGGCCTAGTGGGTTCCGTCCCAATGGTAGGGAGGGGGCCCCCTCATACCCATGTACCACCCATGGTACTATGAACGGAGTTGATGTAGCTATATTCCGCATAGGAAAGCAAGTCTAGCATGACTCTCATCAAAGCAGTTCCACACACGCACTCACACACACCCCAATTCCCAGCCAGAGTGAAACAAGGCAGTGAGCTTACAGATACCAAAGACAGGCAGTTAAGAAACATATGGCAAATGAGGCCCAAGTTTGACATACTTGCCCAAAGGAAAGGAACACATTGTCATTTAGAAATAGGATAAATTCTGTGAAAGACAGGCAGTGTGATTGCGCACAGAAGTATAATTAAATATTCATGTTTGATACCTTTGCAAATTGGAAACCATTCTGTTTCTCCATATTATCCCCTAACAGTTACTGCTTGTCCAGAATACAGGTTGTGTATCAAAAAAATCAGATATTGTGGCACACCCATGTTTTAAAAAAACAGCTATAGTTTTCATGATCCACACAGTCAAAAGCTTTGCTGTAATCTAGCTGATTTTACAATATGATTTTACGTGCCTCTTCCATTACTGAATCCAGCCTGAAAATCTGGCATTTCTCATTCCATATACGGTAACAGTCTTTGTTGTAAGGTTTTGAGCATCGCTTTACTCTCAAGAGAAATTAATGTCATTGTCCAATAGTTGCTGTAATTTTTGGTGTCTCCTTTTTCAGAATTGGAATGTAGAGTGAGCAGTCTGTGGGCCATTGTTTTGTTTTCCATATTTGTTAATAGTCAAGGACTTTTAATTATGCATGTGTAAAAGGGTTATTGGTATAGTTATTTTGTGAGGGTGCTGAAAAAGAGGGGAAGTTAAATAAACAGAGTATTTTGTACTTTTTCTGTCCATGGCAAGGACTGCTTCCTTTAAAAAGTGACATGACCATGGGGGGAAGTAACCATCTAAGGATGGCCGTGATCATTGCCTCCTCTGTCTTAAGAGAGGGCCATGACATTGATGACTGTAGCCATTAATTTACAAGGCAGACTGAGCACAAACAGCCATCTGTCCTCTGTCTACTCCTGTAGGAGCAAGTGCTTTCAATGACAAGGTTGACACCATCACGGGTCATTTCGTAGAAAAAGAGCTGCAGGAGCTCATTAGCATAAGGTATGCTAATGAGCTACTTGGCTATTAGCATAATGGCTTATTAGCATATGCCACGCCCCCTGACATCACCGGAAGTGATGTCAGAAGGGGGAGCAAAAGGGGGGAAGGCATCTTCAAAAGCCTCCCCTTTCCTCCCCCAGCCGGCCTGCGGGGGGGGGGGAGTGAAGAGAGAAGACTAGAGTTGAGCCGCAGAAGGAGGAAAGAGGGAAGGAAAGAGAGAGAGAGAGTAGAGAGAAGGAGGAAAGGGAAGGAAAGAGAAAGAAAAAAGGAAGGAAGGAAGGAAAGAAAGGGGATAAAAAGAGGGAAGGAAAGAGAAGAAAAGAAGAAGGGAAAGAAAGAAAGAGAAGGGAAGAAAGGAGGGAAAGACGAAAAGGAGAGAACGAAAGGAGGGAGAGAAGGGGAAAAGGAGATAAAGGAAAGAAGGAAAAGAAAGAGCAGGAAAGAGGGAAAGAAAGAAAGCGAAGGAAAGAAGGAGGAAAAGAAAGGAAGGAAGAAAAGGGAAAGAAAGAAAGAGAAGAAAGGAAGGAAAGAAAGAGGGCAAAGAGATGGGGAGAGGGAGGGAGGCTCTCCCACCTCCCCATCAAGCCCCCACCACCCCCACGGATCCCTCACTTATCGCGATCAAAGCCTTTCCCAGGCCGCAGTGCTCTGGCGTGGGCCCTGGGAGACCGGCGATGGGCCTCCTCAGGCCTCCCCCGGGCTGCAGCACTCCAGTGTGGGCCCTGGGAGGCCAGCAAAGGGCTTCTTTAGGCCTCCCCCGGGCCGCAGCACTCCAGCGTGGGCCCCGGGAGGCCAATGACGGGCCTCCTCAGGCCTCCCCCGGACCGCAGCGCTTTGGCGCGGGGAGCTGGGGGCGGGGCTTGCCGCCACCGCCATTTGTGCCAGCTCCTGGTCCGGCCCCAAGTGACCCCTGGACACCATCACCACCTCGATATTGTCCAAATCTATGGTATTGAAAACAGCTTTGGGACCAACATTGATGCTGGCTACCATGTCAACGTCCTGACCTGGATAGCCCAGGCTAGCCTGATCTCGTCAGATCTTGGAAGACAAGCAGGGAGAAACAAGGATGGACAAGAAAAAGAAACAAAAGAGCACTGCTGCCACCTTCTACTGCTCAGTCTTTGGTCCCTACGCTAGACCTTTCCTTTCCTTTAATCTTATTAAAGCTCCTTGACGAAACCCATCTGTTAAGTAGCATTGTCTGGACACAACACTGAACCAATGGGAAAATCTTGCAACAGCAAGGGCAAGGTTAGTGAATCTGTCCGATAAAAGGAGTAAAACTGGCTTGTGACCTTATGACTAAAGGACCTCTGCAGTCCTTGCTCAAACCCGAGTTGATCTTGGAAACCATCAGAGACAAGCTACCCCTCTGTCAAATACCCTCACAACTACTTCTTGTCATGGGATCAGTTGGAGGATTCTGCACAAGACTTTCAGGCAGCTCCTCAGGGGCCAGCCATCTAGAGCCTCTTGGAAAGGCTCTCAGTAGTGTGACTGGCATCCTCACGAGCTCAGCCTCATGGCCACCTGCACCTTCAATCTGCACCCACAGACAGCACATAGAGGCATGCTGTTCTTGTTACTCTGCATCCGGCTACTCTTCTTGGCAGCCCTTGTGTGGATCCCGGTGTCATTTCTTTCCACGGCAATACTGACATCCCTCTCCAGACCATCAATCCTGAGATGAAAGTTTGAGTCCAACAAAGTTTTATTCTAGGTAGACGTTTTTGTGCAGCACATACACTCCTTTAAGAAGGTATCTCAGGTATCTGAAGAAGTGTGCATGCCCACGAAAGCTTATGCCCAGAGTAAAACTTGGTTGGTCTTAAAGGTGCCTGACTGGACTGAAACTTTGTTCTGCTGCTTCAGACCAACATGGCCACCCTCCTGAATCTACAATCCTGAGATTGCCACTTTCCACACTGGTAGTCTCCCCGCTGATCCCACTGCCACTCTAGGGATCATTATGCAACATCTGCCTTCCAAGCTGATCACTCCCCTAGACCTGCACCACCACAGATGAAATTATCAAGTCCGCTTGAGCCACAGATTGCTCCTCCCTTGATGCCTCCTGTGGTTATCACATTAGGCCACCCAGACCAACTCTAGACCCAAAGGTCACCACTTCCTCCTTGCAGGAGTTGAGTTCCCTTTCATTGACAGCCGTGGCTTTTTATGGCAGTGATTTCTGACCACCCAGCCCCTTTCTCCAGGACGCATCAGAGCAGGGGACAGCCTACGGATCCTCAGGGTCACCAGCGCCTCCTCACTGCTCACTGGGAGGTCAGGTTCTTCAGCTTTGTCCACCTTGAGTCCAAGTGAGAAAGGCGAACTATAAATGACGTAAACAAAATCAATAATTTTTTTAAAAAATCAGATGATGACCCTTACCTGCTTCTGCCTCCTCTGCCAGAGAGGATCTCTCTGATCACTGCCACGTATCACCTTTAGAGAATGGCTGAGCGAGGTGTTTGAACAAGGGGTGGCTGGGCAAATTCAGGGCTTCCTGAATGAAGCACACTGTTTGGACGGATCCATTCCAGTCTGGTTTCAGGCATGGTTATGGGATTGAAATCATGACAGTGACATTTTAAAGAAAAACTACATTGATTTTCAACTATCCAGTGGAAATTAGTGAGACCCTCAAAGCTCTCCGCGCTTTATGAGACGGGGTCACGACGAGAGTATCCTGCGGCGCCAGGCAATATAAATAGAAGGTGTCATGTAATATAAGGACATCTCCCTCTGACATTTAAATAGTTAACTCGCTTGTAGTGGAGACTACATGAGGATAGTTAGGGCTGTAAGCTAAATTCTAGAATAAAAAAGTAAGATTATTCAGTGGTATGCCCATGATTACCAGCTGTGCAAACTGAGGCTGTGTCTGGAAAATTCATTCTGTTTGTTGTCCCATGGAGATGAGAATCAGCTCTGATACTTTCTGTCCTGAAGACATGGTCTGTGTTGTATTCATATCCAGAAATAGAACTCAAGGCATACCCTTGCATCTTTCCCCCCCTTGCCCCTCCCAGGGCTAAATATAAAGATGGCCCTGGACTCTTGTACTGCTCTTAAATTACAAGAATGGCCCTTCATTTTTCAGCCTTGCTCCTCTTTTGGTTAGGGTACAACGCTGAAGCTGCTGGCAGTGCTATACCTATAACAACGATCACTCTATCTAATGGTAAACTGACTGGCCTTGGGGAAGATGAAAAAACCCCCATGAACATGTCACCTACAGGGAAAGTTGGAGTTTCTCCCTATTCAGGGGACTCCGTAGGACTGCAGAAAAAATAACTTCCTAAAGGAACTATAAGAAAAAAGGAAAAATGACTCTGAAGTTAAGGTAGCTTAACGTAATTTTGTGTGTTAAGTGTGGTCAAGTCACTATGAATCAGTATCCTCCAAAACGTCCCAATTGTTGACAGCCTTGCCCAGGTCTTGCAAAGTAAGGACCTTGTCTTCCTTGAGTCATTCAAGCCAACTCATATTGGGTCTTCCTCTTTTCCTGCTGCCTTCAGCTTTCCCCAGTGTTATTGCCTTTTCCAGTGAGTCTGGTCTTTTCATAATATGATTGCTTCTGTTTTGTCATTTTAGCTTCTAGGGACAGTTCGTGCTTGACTTGATCTAGAACCCCCCACCTGTTTTGTCATTTTGGTGGCACACAGTTATTGCTAAAACTCTTCTCTTAACACCACATTTTGAATGACTCAACTTTATTTCTGTTAGCTTCCTGTGACAATTTTGCCCCTATATCTGTGTATGTGATATTATTTCATTTCATGCATCTGATGAAATAGGCGCTAGAGATGAAACTTATCACCTTAGAGAACTTAAAATGGCACAAGATCCTCCTTCCTTTCCATCTATATTTAGGAAGGCAATAGAAGCCCTTAATTTGTGTCTGGAGACCAGATGTGGACAAACAAACCAGATGAGATGGAAATCATGTTGGACGGGGGGTATTGTTACTCTAAACCCAACTCTTAGATAGTTGGGCAGAGCACAGGGCTCAACACACTCCCGGTACCACGTCACCTGGACATTTCCTTGTTATGGGCAGTATTTTCCATAGTGATTTCATTATACTGTCTCTTGGTGATCCTCAGTAGAAGTAAAGCGCTTATTTATAATCTTGTAGTTATGCATTTATATTGTTCGGCTTATATCCTGCCTTCCCCACATTTGTAGGCTCAGGGCAGGTACAATGTAAAACATCTCACAATAACCAATTAAAATCTATAAAACTATCAGTCTAATTCCATAAAATCATCAACATTTAAACAACAACATGCCTCAACAGCAGATTGTGTGGTCCCAGTTTGACTTCCAGGATCTGCGGTCCTTGGGGGGGAGGGGAGGAGGCCCAATCTCATGCATAATCTTATAAACCTCAATCCTGTCACCCCTCAGCTGTCATTTCTCCAAGCTAAAGAGCCCGAAGCGCTTTAACCTTTCTTCATAAGGAAAGTGTTCGAACCCTTTTATCATTCTAATTGCCTTTTTCTGCACTTTTTCCAATGCTATAATATCCTTTTTGAGGCGTGGTGACCAGAACTGTACGCAGTACTCCAAATGAGGTCGCACCATTGATTTATACAGGGGCATTATGATACTGGCTGATTTGTTTTCAATTCCCTTCCTAATAATCCCCAGCATAGCGTTGGCCTTTTTTATTGCAGTCGCACACTGTCTTGACATTTTCATTGAGTTATCTACTGTGACTTCAAGATCTCGCTCTTGTTCAGTCTCTGCCAGTTCAGACCCCATCAATGTGTATTTATATTTAGGATTTTTGGCTCCAATGTGCATCACCTTGCACTTGGCCACATTGAACCCCATTTGCCACATTGACGCCCACTCGCCCATCCTCAACAGATCCCTTTGGAGTGCCTCACAATCTTCCCTGGCCTGGTTCTCACCATCCTGAATAACTTTGTGTCATCTGCAAATTTATCTACTTCACTGCTTACTCCGAACTCCAAATCATTAATAAACAAGTTAAAAAGCATCGGACTGAGTACTGATCCTTGTGGTACCCCACTGCTTACCACCCTCCACTGAGAAAATTGCCCATTTATACTCACTCTCTGTTTCCTATTAATTAGCCAGTTTCTGATCCACAAGAGGACTTGTCCATTTGTCCCATGACTGTTGAGCTTACTTAGGAGCCTTTGATGAGGAACTTTACCAAAAGCTTTCTGGAAGTCAAGGTAAACAATATCTATTGGATCCCCCTTGTCCACATGTTTGTTCACCCCCTCAAAGAACGTTAACAGGTTAGTGAGACAAGATCTTCCCAGACAGAACCCATGCTGAGTCTGCCTCAATAGCAATCCTCAGGAATGGAGGCAGATTTTAAGGAAAGATTACATATCTTTGTCAGGAGATCTACAAGTTCACATTTGAGTTCTTTCAGAACTCTCGGATGTATGCCATCTGGGCCTGGTGATTTATCAGTTTTTAAGTTGTCTATCAGTTTTAGGACCTCCTCTCTCGTCACCTCAATCTGACTCAGGTCTTTCAACACCCCTCCCGAACTCAGTGGCTCTGGAGTGGGCAAGCACCTCTCATCTTCCACAGTGAAGACGGAGGCAAAAAATGCATTCAGCTTCTCAGCCATTTCCCTATCATCCTTCAGTACTCCTTTTCCCCTTGGTCGTCCAAGGGCCCCACTGCCTCCCTGGCTGGTTTCCTGCTTCTAATGTATTTGAAGAAAGTTTTATTGTTGGTCTTTATGTTTTTTGCTATATGCTCCTCATATTCCCATTTTGCCTGCCTGACCACAGACTTGCATTTTATTTGCCACTTCATAAAACCATTGTACCTTACAAAGCCATACTTATTTTTATTTATGTATTTATTCGATTTCTACCCCGCCCTCTCCGCCTTAGCTAATTTGGTGCCTTGGTTAAGAGCAGTGGACTAGAATCTGGAGAACTGGGGTTGATTCCCCATTTCTCCTTCACATGAAGCCAGTTGGGTGACCTAGGGTCAGTCACAGTTCTCTCAGAGCTGTTATCTTAAGAACACAAATCTCACAAATTAGGACACATCAATCTCCAGTTCTAACATATTTATTACCTATGTTGTCTGCCCCCCCCAGCTGAACTGAAACAAATGATAACCAGAAACCTAGTGTGTCATTCTTTTGATCTGTTTTTTAAAATATTTACTATTTTGCATATTAATTTAACAAGCCACCCCTATATATACAACTATGCTATGTAATTCAATTTCATCATCTAACGAACTGCACAGGAAAGCTCTCATCTTGAATAAAAATTGTTGGTCTTAAAGGTGCCATTGGACTCTAACTTCGTTGTATTGCTTCAGATCACTTCGGTCCGGGACGCAACACCTCCTGGCAATGCCAGGCCCTAAAGAGGCCAGGTTGGCTGCTACCAGGGCCAGGGCTTTCTCGGTGGCGGCTCCTACCTGGTGGAAGAGCTCCCGGAGGAGATCCGGGCCCTGCGGGACCTTGTGCAGTTCCGCAGGGCCTGTAAGACGGAGCTCTTCCACCAGGCGTATGAGTAGGAGCCGCCACTACCATCATTATGATTCCATCTTCACCTGGCCCTGGATGAGGGAACATCAATGTTTCCCTGGAACAGATGATACTGAACAGCTGAATTACGCCATCTATGAAATATCTCGTTGAACATCAAGAGCACTTTAGTTAAGAACTTGTAAATAATGTTTTTGTACTGTTGTGTTTTAAATATGTTTTATATTGGCGTTTGCCTCCATGTAAGCCGCCCTGAGCCCGCATTGCGGGGAGGGCGGGGTATAAATTGAATAAACTAAATAAACAAACAAATAAATCAACATGGCTGCCCACCTTGATCTATCTCAAGAGCAGTTCTCTTTGAGCTCTCTCAGCCCCACCTGCCTCACAGGGTGTCTGTTGTGGGGAGAGGAAGGGGAGGTGATTGTAAGGTACAGTAAAGCTTTTTAAACAGGACCCTAAACGTTTAACATTAAAGGATATGTTTTAAGTTGTAAGACAAAGTAGTAACACCTCCCCCCAAGTACCATGCAACAGTAAATAAGGAATATGCTCTTAGATAGTTTAGGAATCTTCTTCATGCTCCCTGAGTTCAGAATCCATATCTTTGGTGCTGATTTTCAGGACTTGTAAGTACCTCTGATTCTTCTTTAAAGGTGTGAATAACATAAGCAAGGCCATTGCTTAATACCCTTAGATGAAAAGGGTACCCAATGTGTATGAAATGTCAGCTTCAAGATTCTTCCTAGTTGAGACTACTCAATCCATGCCTTTTCTTTAAGATTTCTGTAGATAGATCTTGATATTTTGTTGTCTTCAAAATTATTGCCTTTGAAATTCTAAGTATGGCTTCTTATGAGCAACAGTGAAGACATTTTGACATGAATGTACCCGTGTTGCCCCCCCACAAACTGAGGAAATCCTTTAAAACCAGGTTTAGCCCCCTCCTATTTTCATCCACTTTCTGAGCTTCCTCTCTGTTTTGAAAAGGCCTTTCACTTTCGTAGTATTTTGGTCTGTTTTCTTCACAGCTTTCTGTAGTTTTCCCTTCTCACAGGATTTGCTAAATCATCAGTGGAAGTTAGGGTTGCCAAGTGTATCTTCGCCGTGAGCGGCTGGCGTCTTGTGTGTGCGCGCGCGTGCGAAGCGTGCGCCGCACGCACATCACCCGGAAGTGACGGGAGGACGCCAGGCACATTGGGGGTGGGGCCACGGCCATACAAGGGAAAACCATAGAGTTTTCCCTTGTATGGCTGTGGCCCCGCCCCCAGCGTGCCCATGTCACTTCCTGGTGACGCGCACACGGGGGTGGGGTTCCCCCCAGGGCCCAATTCCGCAGCGGCGTAAATCGGGCCTCCAAAGCGGGGGTTTACCCGCCCCCCACCCCCACTTGGCAGCCCTAGTAGAAGTACTAATTGAATTGAGTTAATGTTTAAATTCATTTTATATTTCTTGTTTGAGGGATTTAAGCTGATTTAAAAGAAGCCTCATTAATTGCAACTTGAAAGAAGCTTCAGAGTTGCTACTGAAACCAGATTCAGGTGGGCGGCCATGTTGGGCCGAAACAGCAGAACACAGTGTCACCTTTAAGACCAACAGAGTTTTATTCAAGGTATCAGCTTTCATAGGCAGACACACTTCTTCAGATATAATGCAATGGAAATTACCAGTCCATACATATAGATAGAGGGTGAGCAGTAAATTAGCATACAGCAGAATGAAGATGTTTAACAGATTCAAGGAGCAAACAGGAATAACAAGCTTAGTTTATATGGTTACCATTTGTTCGGGTTTTAATTTCAAGGGGAAACATGGTGAAGGAACGAAATATGTCACTATGTTTCCCCCCAGAATTAAGCCCATACAAATGGTAACCATGTAAACTAAGCTTGTTATTCCTATTTAAATAAATAATAAATATTTGGTTCCTTGAATCTGTTGAATGTCTTCATCATGCTGTATACTAATTTACTGCTCACCCTCTACCAAGATGTATGGACTGGAAATTTCCATTTCATTGTATCTGAAGAAGAGTGTGTGTGCACATGAAAGCTTATACCTTGAATAAAACTTTGTGGTCTTAAAGGTGCCACGGGACTGAAACCCATTCCATGTTTTCCCATCTATTCCCACGTGACATTATTTTGTGTCTCACTTTGTAAGCTATCCCTGACTTGAGAATGTTCAAGACTTATAGTATCCAAAGGAGAAAACCCAGCCACCATTATCCATTTGTAAAAATACAACAATCAATCAAATAATCAACACTTTGCTGTACTTCAATGGGTACCACAAAATCTGACTCCTTTACTTCCCTACTGACAGGGTTCTGGCCTTTGGGTGCCAGAGGGATATTCAATTCCCAGAAGAGTTATCCACTTATAACCCACTTTTTTTTCCTCCTAGGTGAAATGGATGATGTATTGGATCATATTTGCAGTCTTCACAACAGTAGAGACGTTTACGGACATTTTTCTTTGCTGGTTAGTATGTCATAAAGATGCTCCCTTCATAATAATGAAATGAATGGAGGGAAATGTACACGTTTTAAAAGGTGTGATACTTATATTAGCATGACTTAATACTAGGAAGAGCCCATCGGCATCAGGTGCGTGTGGAGTTGGGCACTTCCTTGTCTGGTGGTGGAGTGAGAGTGAAGATAAGGGGAAAGGGGTCAGAATGGGACTTCCTAGGATACCTCTTATGAAGATACTGTTGGAAGTTCCAGGTGCGCGATGTCCACCTGCCTCAGACCTCCAGACTGAGGGGCAAGAGAGGCTAGGCAGGCACACTGGCCTTCCTTCCTGTCTCTGTTCTTCTGCCACTGTCCTCTTTGATATGCAGATTGTGATCTCAGGGACCAGTTTCCCTTTCCTGCTCCTCTCTCACTCAGACTTGCTCTCTACCAGCGTGCGCATGCTGTCCTCTCTTGGCACCATGAGGCAGATGGGCCTCTTGCCATCTGCCTCTATCCTTTAGTAAGTTAGTAGAAGAAGAAGAGAAGAAGAGATGGGACTTATACCCCATGGCCCTTCACTACCTAAGGGAGTCTCAGAGCAGCTTACAAACTCCTTTCCCTTCCCCCTCCCCACAACAGACACCCCTTTTGAGGCGGGTGGGGCTGAGAGAGCTCTTGACAGAAACGGCTCTTTTTCAAGGACAGCTCGTATCAGAACTACGGCTTGCCCAAGGTCATCCAGCCAGGTGCAAGTGGAGGAGTGGGGAATCAAACCCGGTTCTCCCAGATTAGAGTCCACGCACTTAACCACTACACCAAACTGGCTCTCTATCAATCTCTCAATCTCTCCTCTTTCCTATCCAAAGTGTACTTCTCAAATAGAGAGAGAAATATTTTTCTTCTAAACTGGCAGTGTGGCCCTGTGTAGTTTTGTGAGCTGAGTAACCTTGGTAGTGCCGCTCCTGCATTTGTAGCTTTATTTTAGCACTCTGCTAACTAATGGTGACTGGACGAACCAAACCAGTTAACCTCAATAGGTCATAACCAGGTAAATCATAACCAGGTAAACCAGCTTACTTAGAACTGGTACTACTGGAAAAGTCTGTGGATCCAAAGTACTGAATCTGCCTCCCTCAGCAGCTAAGGGGCACCTTTGGTGCCGGCCCAGACAGGGAGGAGTCTGGGAGTGACCCTGGATGCCTCTTTCTCCATGGAGGCCCAGGTTGCGGCAGTTGCCAGATCTGCATTTTTCCATCTGAGGCTGCTGAAGCCCTATCTTCCCCCCCGAGACCTAGCGACGGTGACCCATGCAGTGGTCACTTCCAGGCTTGATTACTGCAACTCGCTCTACGCAGGCTTACCCTTGAAGCCGATCTGGAAATTACAACTTGTGCAGAATGTCGCGGCGTGCCTGCTGACGTCAACACCCGTGTGGGCTCACGTTAGGCACGTGCTCTGCCAACTGCATTGGTTGCCAGTTGAGTACCAGATTCACTTCAAGGTGCTAGTTTTGACCTTCAAAGCCTTATACGGCCTGGGACCCACATATCTAAGGGACCGCCTCTTCCCATATATGCCTTGAAGAGCGTTACACGCAAAAGATCAACACCTCCTGGTGGTCCCTGGCCCGAGGGACGCCCGTCTTGCCTCGACCAGGGCCAGGGCTTTTTCTGTCCTGGCCCCAGCCTGGTGGGACAGGCTCCCCGTCGAGACCAGCCCCCCCCCCCCCCGCAGGATCTCCTCCAATTCCACAGGGCCTCCAAGATGGAGCTGTTCTGCCAGGCCTTTGGTTGAGGCAGCGGGTGCCCATCTATGGCTGTCTGCTGTCACCCATCTATCATCTGTCTACCGTCCACCGAAAACTGGCCTTTAACCCATTGTACTATCAGGCCAGAATTTTATAGCCAACTTATGCTATTCCAAGCTTTAATTGTTATAATGTTTTGTTGTGTTTTAATGTTTAATGTTTTAAACTGAAATTGTATTTATTTCAATGATGTGACCCGCCCTGAGCCCGCCCGCGGGATGGGTGGGATATAAATGCAAATCTATATATATAAAAGAAAGTCCCCTCACCGTAAAATCAATGCGCAGTCCAAACCGCTGGACCTAGAAACACCAAATTCAGGGAGAGCGCTCCTACCGTAATGTAGATGTTCACTAAGAAGGGATATTTAGAAATTTGACCCCTAAGGGGGTCAAAAGGGGTAAAATGTGCTCCCCCCATTGATTCCTATGTGCTGCCAGGCTGCTGACTCTTTGCACCCCCCACTGTCTGATTGGTCAGCTGCAGAGCTCAGTGTTCTGAGGTTAAAAAAAACAGTTACAGGGGACTACAGAGAGCTAATGACAGTTGAGGAAATCAGGAGTGGCCAGCGACCTCTGAGGTGAAGCAAAGCTGCTGGCCCATCCTCCCTATGGCTTCAAACATTCTCCCCCCTCCTACATTTGGCAGTTGTCTGTCAGGTGCAGCAGCAGTTGCAGGGTGCTTAAAGCCATGAGGGAGCATGTGCCAGCAGTAACACCTTAGTGATCCTGGCAGCCCTGCCTCCACAGTG
>NW_015163133.1:152452-154574 GCF_001447785.1 Gekko japonicus
AGGATCAGGGTACTTTAATCCATCAGGAACATCACCCCAGCAGGATCACCTTAGTGGTGCTGCTGGCCCAGCCTCTCTGATGGCTTCCAACACATTCCCCCCACCTCTGACACCTAACAGGCGGTTGTCTGTCAGGTGCAGCAGCGGTTGCAGGGTGCTTAAAGCCATAGGGGAGCCCACCCCAGCAGTAACACCTTAGTGATCCTGCCAGCCCTGCCTCCACAGTGGCTTCTAATACTCCTCCCCCCTCCCCCTCCTACACTGGACAGGCAGCTGCCTGTCCAGTGTAGGAGAGGAGGTGGGATACTTACAGCTGCTGGGAAGGTTTGCTCAGCAGGATTGCCTTAGCCCTGCTGCTGGCCCAGCCTCCCTGATGCCTTTAAACATAATCGCCCACCACCACCAGACAGGTGGGTGTCTGTCAGGTGTAGGCGCCGGACCGGGGTACTTTAATCCATCAGGGATGCCACCCCCGTAGGATCACCTTAGCGATGCTGCTGGCCCAACTTAGCCACACCCCCACCAGCAATGGAAATATACTCAAATTTGTAGAAAACTGGTTTTCTTTATTAGGTTTTTTAGTTCCTCACAGTGTGGGTTCTAGAAAATTGGTTCATACGAACTTACTTAATATCTGATTGCTCGGATGGTGGGTTGTTTTTTTTGGCCCCCCGTAGGGGAAATTTTTTGTTTGCATTTTCTAAAAACTACAACAGAAATGAAGGGGGGGGAATCCACAAACTAAGGGGAAAAGTAAAAAGAACCTAACTAAAAGCCCAAGTGTTGGAGGTTATACAATACTTATAAAGCGCTAGTTACTCTTAAACAGTTACTTTCAAACATAACAATATCAGCTTGTCTGACCAAGCAAAGAGTACTTCCATCGTTGCAACATGTTTATAGGCTTCAGAAAACAATGGCATCACCTTATACGCTTATAGCCCCCCCCAGATATTTTTAATTTAGAACCCAGTCTCTTCAGTAAGGAAGCTGTGGTGGCTCAAGTGGTTAAGACGCTGAACTGCAGGCTGTGGAAGGTCGGTCGTTCAGCAGTTCGAGACCCGAGTGTGCTGCATGATGGAGTGAGCTCCCGTCTCTAGTTCCAGCTCCTACCAACCTAGCAGTCCGAAAACAAGAAATTGCAAGTAGATAAATAGGTATCAATTCAGTGGGAAGGTAACAGCGTTCCGTGCGCCTTGGTGTTTAGTCATGCCGGCCACATGACCACGGAAATGTCTTCGGACAGCGCTGGCTCTTCGGCTTTGAAACGGAGATGAGCACCGCAACCCTAGAGTCGGACTCGACTGGCTTTCAAGCAAGGGAACCTTTACCTTTACCTTTTACTTCTCAGTCCTAGCATTTAAATTACTGACAAAAGTAAATGACTGATTCAGGCTTGGCTTTTGAGAATGATATATTTATTGAGAATGCCTTTACAGCTATGTGTTTCGTTAGTGCCCTCCCCCCCCCCCCCCACTGTTGCTTGCTTGTCTGAGATCAAAAGAATCCTTCCTTCTGTTGTTTTAAACATACGCTTATTGGAGAAACGAACCTCATCCTTTGCAGGCTGATTATATGTTCCAGGCAGGTCCAAGTCCAACCCTTCGCTCAAAGGAAAAAACAAAACTGCCTGCCCACTCAATACTACTCCAAAGTCTCCTTATACAATCCAAAGGATCTCATGATCAATAAATCGCAACTTCTCAGTTGGAGTCACCATCCCTTTAAGAACAGAGCCACGTTAGAGAACAATTCCCATCCAGTACATCCTGGAAGCCAGCCGGGGGTAGACAGCTTCCACACGCAGACAGGAAGAGTCTATGGTTTTGGTGAGGTCACGTGACCCAGCCAGTCGATCTCCTTCTTGCTCGGATGGTGTTTTGAATATGTACTTATGTCCCAGTTCTTAAATGTAACATAAATGAGAGGCGCTTTTGTAAAAAAAGGGGGAGTATGCCCCCCCCCAATTCACTGCCCAGGCCAAACCCCTGAACCAAGAAACCCAAAATAAGGGGAGTGCATTCCTTCCACGACCCCCAAGGGGGTAAAAAAGGGGCAAAATGTGTTCCCCCAATTGTTTTCCATGTTCCTGGCAGGCTGCTGCCTCTCCTGTCCCCCCCCC
>NW_015163133.1:154593-173148 GCF_001447785.1 Gekko japonicus
ATTGGTCAACTTGTTTAGCTCGGAGTTCTGAGGTAAAACCTGCCTGTTTGCCCCCACCTCCCTCTGATTGCTCAGCTCTGGATCTCAGTGTTCTGAGGTAAAAACACAGTTAGAAGAGACTGCAGACAGTTGAAGACAGTTACAGAAATCAGCTATTCTAGACTCCTGAACAGACATTTTTCCAAAAAGCCAGCATGGCAGTTGAGTTAATGAATGTTCATGGGGAGATAGCAAAGAAGAATTCTAGGAGCCATTTCGATGCGTGCCTCCCTCATGAACCTGAAGAAATGTCCACCACATCACCACTCCCTCACACCAACTCCCCCTCACACCTCTCACCTCTTACTGCCCCCCCCCAGAAAGCTCCTGGCAAAGCCAGATACACCAACGCTACAAGGAGGAGGCAACTTAGGACTGCGGCAAAGACATTTGCACGAAGAGTGGGGTATAAACCCAATTTCTTCTTCTTCCTCCTCTTCTTCCTCCTCCTCCTCCTTTGATGGTGAAACAGTTCTTCTGGGACCTTGTTCAGCTGTACCTTCCACTCCTGCCTTCAGTTATTTTCCTTATAAAAATGATGAACCAGCCTTTTAAGTTGCTAGTGACCTTTGAAGTGGCACTCTTAATCATTATTTGGTCTGCCAGGAGATCATGTGAACTCTCTGTGTTACAATCTTAATATACTTTTAATTAAAATATTTGTAAAACTGATGTGCTAGATTTCCATCTTAGGTCAAGCCCTTGGGGGGGAAGTAATTGCAAGGAGTATTAATTAACAAATGTAGGAGAGGGACTCTATTTTAAAGGTAAATGTGCTCTTTTTATTTTTTGTAGGTTTCCATTTTATTATGAACTCAAAATAGCTTTTGTAGCTTGGCTGTTGTCTCCGTACACAAAGGGCTCCAGCCTGCTATACAGGAAGTTTGTGCACCCAACACTGTCCTCAAAAGAGAAGGTAAGTGGTTCCCCTTACTTCAGTAAGGATTATTTAGGGGAATTATTTAGTTCCTTGGATATTTTTTTCATCTCCAGATAAGGTGTGTTTTCTTGTCAGTTTTGCTCTATAATTTTATAGCTGAGAGTTGCTAAGCGTGCAGGGAGCTCACCCTCGGACGTTGAGGGCGCAGAATCCACGGGGTCAGGGTCCACGGGGTCGGGCTGCACTGCGGGCATGACGTATATATTCCTCATGTCCATATAATGTTAAGGGTGAGTAACGGCCTAACTTCTATATCCAAAGGCAACGGGGGTGAGTGGTGGTGTAGGTGAAGCTTCTACCCCTTCCCTCTCCGTGTTTAATCACTGTAGGGCCTTTTCTTTCAATCTGACATCAACTCAGAACCTCAGATATAGAGTGAGGGGTGGGAGATGGGTCCAGCTCCCCTCACCTGTGAACCCCTTTTCACAGATTACATGAGTAATCCAACATGGCTGCCCTGTCAGGTCTAGTTAGACTTCAGAGTTGCTGTATCTGCAGCATCTGAGAATGGGGACATGAAAATACTTAGGCAGAGTTTGTAACCTCGTTGCCTTTTGAGATTGATAGGCCAAGTTTCTTGCTGAGCATGTGCTTTTTATTTTATGTGGCAGGAAATTGATGACTGCTTAATCCAAGCAAAAGATCGAAGTTATGATGCCCTGGTGCATTTTGGGAAACGGGGATTGAATGTTGCAGCAACAGCTGCTGTGATGGCAGCTTCCAAGGAAAAGGGGGGGGGGTGGGGGGGGGGGGGGCGCGGTCACATTAACATCTCCCACCATTGTCAGCTGTTCATAGACGAAGGCAACCATGTTACCATATATTGTGTTTGGTAAGCTGCCTAGAATTTTTTTTCCATTTTTTACCTGTCCTGAGATGAATAAATTTATTTAAATATATATTTTTCAAAAAATTATTTAAAAGTGCATGGTTTTATTGGGAGGACACACATATGAGCCTCCAGAAGTAACAAGATTCCCACTGATTCTTTCGAGATAGGGTCAGGACTAGGTGGGCGGCCGTGTTGGTCTGAAGCAGGAGGGGGACAAAGGTTGAGTCCAGTCAGGCACCTTGGAGACCAAGAAGTTTTATCCTGGGTGTCAGCTTCCCACAGCTTCCCACAGTTGCTAGCAAATTCTGTTTCTGTTGTTTGACTGCTGCTGTAGTGTATTTGAGAGAGAGAGAGAACTCCACATTTTTAAGAGCTGTTCTGCAAATTCTTAACTGTGTATCCAATGCTTGGATACGACTGGAGTCTGGGAATCTTAGAATTGAAGCTGGGGTATGTACTCTATCCGTCTACATGTGGCTGAAAGGTCATTTCAGTCCACAAGGCTCGCTTCCCCTGATATTCCAGGAAGATTTCCAATCCAGTTGGATCAAGGCAGTTCACTATCATATTCATAGAACTGGCTTCTCACCTCAGCTACTCTTATCCTATGGATTTGAACAAGCCAAAGGGCTAATTAAACAAAGAGTGGAGGATATTGAGCGACAATCTGACATCTCTAAGGCTTCCAATATCAAAATAATATTAAATATCAAAAGCACCATTGAGCCGGCAATATATTTGACTTCTAGTCAAATTTGAAAGAATTCTAGAAGGGCATTTGCCCTAGCTAGATGTTCTGCCGTTCCATCTGCGGTTATTCAAGGCAGGTACAATAAAACCCCCTACTCTGAAAGGCTATGCCCATGCCTTTTAAGCGAGGTTGAATCGGTAGAGCATATGTTCTTCAGCTGTCCATCTTACAGGGAGGCTCGTCTTAAAATTATGACCCCATTACTCGATAGGACACCTGGGCACATGAATACAAACAAAGCAAGGCTCCACTGGCTCCTATCAGATAGGGAATGCAGAGATTGCACATTCAGTCGCTGAGTTTTGTGCATTAATTTTTAGATTGCGGGAATCGCGTTTTAAAAGTTTTTAAATTCAGATTTCTATTTTTTTTCTCTCCCTCACATATCATGCTTACTCTGTATGTTGGTCTTAAGACCGTAATAATAATTAACTAAACTGAGAGAACTGTTATAGACTTATCTTGGAAGTTTTCTTTCCCCTCCCTGTGTTCTCACCTCCCCCTACTGCCTGATCTCATTTATTTTGTGTTGCATTGTTTGGCTGTTTGCAGTATATACATTTCAGGTGTTATAGTGTGCTGGTGTTAACCTTTATGTGATTGAATGACACATTTCCTTATCCATAGCATATTCCTGTTTCATTGTGTCTTTGATATTGTTAAGTATTGAGCCTAAGCCATTCCTCAAGCTGTACCTAGAACGGGTTGAGCTTACTTCTCTAGAACAATAGCTCGCCTAGATCCAAGAACAAACCAATAGATAAGTGGTGTAATGTAAATAGTCTATCACTCGGAGTGGGTATATGTTGGGTGTGGTGTTTGCATTCTTTATAAGCTGGGCTCAAGCCTGGCTAGCTGTTCTTGTAGTTTGCTGAAATCACTAAATAAACTCGAGCCGATCACTGCAATGCGTCCAGAATCCAGTAGTTAACATTGGCGACGAGGATGGGATCCTGTTGAGCCAGCCCAGTGCCCACCAGCACTGCACCATGCACCAAGCTCCAGTGCCACACACATCGCCTCACTCCCAGGACCATGTCTGCAGCTCCAGGACACTTCGACGCATTCGATGCCACCGCGGAAGACTGGGAGTCGTACATCTTCCGAGATCAAGGAGGAGGAAAAGAAGCGTGCCACATTCTTCCGAGTCTGTGGCTGCTCGACCTTCGAGATCGCCCGTTCGCTGATCGCTCCCGTGGAACTCAAGAACACCGAGTACAAGATGATTTTGGATCAGCTGAAGGAACACTTCTCTCCGAAGCCATCCGTCATCACTGCCCGCCACGCATTCCACACAAGGAACCAGGCCGCGAACGAATCAATCATGGCCTATGTTACAGCTCTCCGACGGATCACCCGGCACTGCAGCTTCCATGACCTCAAGGACGTGCTTCATGACCGGCTGGTGTGCAGCCTGAGGGACGAGTGGATTCGCCAAGGGCGATCCCAAATTCAGGGAGGCCCTGAAATTAGCCCTCGCTGCGGAGGCCGCTGACCAGTTCACCACAGAGGTCTGGCAATCGAAAAGCCCGCCATCATCATGGAGGCCTACCTCCACCGCCCGCCACATGGACACATTCAAGGAGGAAGCTCCTGAAACTTCAGCATCCTACATGCGGCAATGCTCACCCCTCTGCCCCTCCACGCACCATCGACACTGCCACATCAATGCCATGCACCAGCTGCGGGAGCCCCACAAGTGGAGATCCTGCCTGTTCCGGGACGCCAAGTACAGGAACTGTGGGAAGGTCGGCCACATCACCCAAGCCTGCCATGCCAAGGGAAACCGGAGGCGACCAACAGCAACCCTGGAATCCATGCATACTGTGGAATTGCACATCACCTCCAATCAACAGCAGCAGGTACTGAACTTGCCCCGGGAGACCCCCCGATAAAATTACAGTGATTGTCTTGATTGTGGGAAACCCCTGCACGATGGAGCTCGACACGAGGTCCCCCATCTCCATAATTTCAGAGGACACCTTTAAGAGACTCTGTCCGGGGGGGGGGGCACCTCAGGCCTGTTGGTTTCACCCTGCGGGACTTCCAACAGAATGAAGTGGTTGTGAGAGGGGTGGGTAAGTTCTGGGTACAGTACCGGAATGTTGATGTACTTTTGGACTTGCTGCTGGTGGAGGCAGTCGCACGAGTCCCCTGGGACTCTCCTGGTTCACACCCCTAGGGTTGCGAGTGACTGGGGTGCACCACATGGCCACGAAAGACTTCCAGAGGGTGTGTGATGAGCTCCTGGCAATCTTTGATGGGATGCTCAGTCGTTACACCAGGCCCCCGTCTCACTACAGCTCAACCATACGGCTGAAGGCTAGGCGCATCCCATTCGCATTGAAGTCTAAAATAGATGTGGAACTTGATCAGCTAGTGGCCCAAGGGGCTTTAGAGGCAGTTCCACATGCCCTCTGGGAAGCCCTAGTTGTGACGCCGGTGAAGCCCAATGGGGATGTCTGCATCTGCATAGACTACAAATGCACTATTAACAAAGCACTGCAGGACCACTCCTTCCCAGTTCCGGTAGTCAGCCACGTCTTAGCCTCTAGCGGGTGCCAAGGTCTTTGGAAAATTGGACTTGGCCCAGGCCTACCAGCAGCTACCGGTGGGCGATGTGACTGCAGAGACCCAGACGATAGTGATGCACGGGGCGTGTTCCGGGTATGTCGACTGCCGTTCGGGGTCAGCATAGCCCCGGGAATTTTCCAGAACCTAATGGACTCTCTCCTTAAAGAAATTCCCGGGGTCCAACCCTTCTTTGACAACGTTTTGATTGCCGCACCCATGGATGAGGACTTCACCAGTAGACTGTGCACTGCCCTGCAGCATTTCCAGTCAGCTGGCCTCAAGGTGAAGTGGGAAAAGTGCCTCCTGGGGGTTCGATGGGTCAAGTTCCTGGGGTTTGCAGTTGACACGGAGGGCATCCATCCAGCATCAGACAAGGTGTGCGCCATTGTTGATGCTCCCGCTCCTACCTCCAAGCTGGAACTCCAGGCCTTCTTCGGGTTCCTGAACTTTTATCACTCCTTCCTGCCCCACAAAGCTGCACTCACAGAACCGCTCCACCGCCTCCTTGACAAAAAGGCCCCGTAGGTCTGGGGCCAGAAGCAAGCTGCTGCGTTCCGGGCCGTCACCTCCAATGCGGTCCTGACCCATTTCAATGAGATGCAACCTGTCGTCCTCGCATACGACGCTTCACCGTCCGGTGTCAGAGCTGTCCTTGGACACCAGCTGCCAGACGGCCGGGAGGTCCCTGTGGCTTATTACTCCCACACCCTGTCTTCAGCCAAGCACAATTACACACAAATTGACAAGGAGGCACTGGCTATTGTCGCAGGGGTGAAGAAATTCCATGACTACCTCTATGGATGGCCATTCACCATTGTTACGGACCACAAGTCCCTGCTTGGTCTGCTGGCTCCGGATCACCAGCCCCCCCCCCCCAGATGCTCTCGCCTCGTGTGCTGCGCTGGTCGATCTTCCTGGCAGGGTACCAGTACTCCTTCCTCCACTGCCCAGGAAAGGCTAAGGGACATGTCAACGCCCTGTCACGACAGGGCCAGTGGGGCAAGGCAGAGAGGGGGAGTTCACAGTCCAGTCCGAGAGTCAAGCCAGAGAGAGAGCAAAACAACCAGAGCAAAAGTCCCAATACATAAAGCCAGGCCGTAGTCAGAGCGTTACCGAGAGTCAGAGTCCAGATAGGCAAGCGTCGAAGTCAAGATGCAGAGCCGAGGATCAAGAGCCAGGGGGTTGTCAAAACGCGGACTGGAGCCAGGAAGTCAGTCAGTAGCTGGATACCAGGAACAGAGTCAGAGGTGCAGAGCTACTGGTCCGATTAGCCAGCACGATTAGCCAGCACGATTAGCCAGCAGTCAGCGACCTATTCAAATAGCTCGCTGGGTTGTTAACTCATTAGTGCCTCATTAGCACTGCCTCGCGAAGTCTTTGATCCCGCTAGAACTCTGGGCTTATTGATCTCCAACTGTGCAAGCGTGCCTCTTTGCGTCTGGTTGCCAAGTCCCGGCGTCTCCGATCTCTCAGCCGGTCGACAGGTGGGGGAGAATCGGGTGGCGTGCTGCTGGGGCCAGGCACTGCCTGATCGGTTTCAGGTGCAGGCTGTTCTGGAGGCTGGTGCTCATCCTTTCCGGTACTTAGGTTTGACAAAGACTCCCATGCCTCCGATGATGTTAAAGGCACAGAGTCCTCAGTTTCAGAGCTCCCAGGCGCCGGGTCGGAGGCAGATTTTCAGCACACACAGGTTACCCCACACAGTCGTGATGGACAATGGAACAGCCTTCACTTTGGGGGAGTTCCAGGAATTTATGGGCCGCTACCTCTTCCGGCATATCCGCTTGTCAGAATTGGGTCCATATCCGGGGGGGGGGGGGGGGGGATGCAAGCACTCAACATGTAACATAAGGCACAAAAAACCCATTTACTAAAAGAATTCAAAATGACATCAGGTTTCATAGAAGGTTTGCAAAAGCAGAAACCTTTCTAAAACCAAACAATAGCAATAGTTAAAAGGGAAGCCACAGACAAATAACTGTGGGGCATCTGGAGAATATCGGGCAGGGAACCCAGGTGTGTTTAGAATGCCTTCCCTTCCCTTCCCCATCTGGGGCCCACTGGAATCATATGGCATGAGGAGGTACTTGCCTTAGGGCACTGCCTGTCTATGTGTCCTAACGCGTTGCAGGCATAACAGCGGGGTGCCTTCCAATCTCCAGTCGGCAACTGCACACCAGCACTTGGCAAATCAGGATGCTGTTCCTGGTATGGCTGTCCTTTTAATTCCGGCTGCTTTCTGGGCTGGGCTGGGGACTTAGGAAACTCCCTCTTATGCCAGTCCCAATTAGTGTGGTACCTCTGCCCTCCATAGGCTTCAGCCAGTCACTCCGCCCACTGTCCTGCTTCTTGAAGGGTGGAAGGGCTCTTGTCCACCAGGGAGCACCTAATGTACTCAGGAAGAAGAGTCAGGAACTGGTCAGTGCACATCAGGGCCTTGACATCAGCCAGGGTCTTGGCCTCAGCGACCTCCACCCACAAGTCATAGGCTCTTCCCTGTCTGTGTATTAACTGTGAGTGGGATTCTTTCCCTTTAAGTCCAATCTCTCTGAAGTGCTTCCGGGCCCCTTCCTTGGTGAACCCCACCCTCTCTCGCACTCTCTGCTTGAACAGCTTGCAGTCTGTTCTCTCTTTGCCTTCCATCTGCCCAGACACTGAAGCTAGGACCCCACTCAACTGCGGTCCCAGCTTTTCCATGTACAGCTCTGAGGGGACCTTGTAGTCGATACAGATTTGTTCAAAATTCTGCAGGAAGGCCTCACTGTCCTCCCCTTCCTTGAACCAGGGGTACTTCTTATGGTCCTCTTTCCCCGTGGCATCTGTAGGAGGTTGGCCCTTTTCTAGCTAAGCCATCTCAAGCTCATGCGCCAGCCTCATTTTCTCCCTTTCTGGCTCTATTTTCTCTCACTCTAGTTCCAACCTAGCTGCAGTCTCTTTCTCCTCTTTCTCCAGCCCTGCTGCCATCTCCTCTCTCTCTCTCTCTCTCTGCAGCCTTGTTCTCTCTAACTCAAGGGCTGCCTGCTTAAGTTGCAGCTGGAGACGAAACGTCTCCTCACTCAGGGATGCCATCACTTCCTCTGTTTTGTCCTCCAATGACATGAGACTAGCAGCCCTCGTTCGGGTCTTGCGTCTAGCAACAGGCGTGTCCTCTGGTTTTTCCTTCCCAGATCGGAGGAACATGCACTACCTAGCTCTAGCCTCACTCTCCAGTTGGCCCGACAGCTAGGACATAAACAGAACCTCTTTCACCACACCTTACCAGGCCCTTACTTGGTCTTGCAGGCACCTTCAGAAAGTGGGGCTTCCTTAAGCCCAAAAGCAAAAAAACCTGGCTGGTGTTGAGAACTGATTTAACCAGGATCCTGATAGTATCCTCCATGTGGCTTACAGGAGGTCTTTGGGCTTGTGGGTGGCAGCCAGGGTGGTGACTGGAAATCGGGAATGACTAGGTGTCCCCATGGGAAATTAATTCAGATGGGATGGGGCCAGGCCTCGCAGGTGGGTGGCTCCCGAGGGCAGCAAAGCTATGGCTCCTTCTGGGAGGTGGTCTCGGATATGCCCATACATGGTGCTGTGCTGCTGTCTGCCCCAGGCAGTCTGGGGGTGTGAGTTCGGCCTGCCTTGCTTCTTGTCCATTCCGTGACGGTCTGGGTGGGGCGGTGGGTTCAGCCAGCTTCTGCTGCCTCAGGGGTCATCACGGTGGCCGCCTGTGGGTGCAACAAAGGGGCCTTCTCTTGAGGGGGGGGGGGACAGTTCTGCAAAGTCCTGTTCTGTGGCTGCTCCCTCCCCAGTACCATGTCAGTGAGTAAGGTCCTCAGATGAGGCATTCCTTAACCGAGTGTGTGCAGGAACCGCCACTGTGGTGTGAGATGCGAAGTCCCACGGCCACAGGACTAATCAGAGTCGTCCTGTGCCACATGATTTAGTATCTGGTCCGTCTGCACATGCACCAGGCTTTATACTGCCCGCCAGGTGCTTCCATTGGCTGGGGGAGGTACTGGTGCTCAGACAGAGACCAACAGACACTTGCCCACATCCTGTGCTTTTCAGGGTGGGGTGTCCGTGCTACCTCACCTGTGTGTGAGGTGGTTTCCGGAGGCCACCACGGGTACCTACGGGCCATGCCGTGATTTTTGATGGCACAAGTTTCTGCTGTTTTGGAAGAGGGGATTCCCACACTGGGGTGGCTTAGGGAGCAAAATGACTTCCACCGTGCCCCCCCCCCCGGCCTGCCCACTGGCATCAGAGGTTGCGCTTCTGGGCTGAGGGCAGGTCGCCAGGGTGGGGCCAGGATTGGCCTGGTGGCACCGAGACACTGAATTGGCACCAGCCTACCTTGGTGGTGTGTGGGTGGGGCAGCTAGGGAGCTCCCTTCCTGCTTCCATTGCCCCCCCCCTCCCCAGGACTGTGCTGAAAATGCATCATTTATAATTTAGCATGTAAAATTGCGCAATTTGGCATTAAAATGAAATTTAAAAGTATAAATACCTTAAAATTTAATACTTACACACTAATTTCAGGGAGTAATTTCTAGGGAGTAAATCTGCTTATGACTGCGCTGTTAATTTTCAACAACCAAAGCTGCAAATACGGGGCGGGGAGGGGGGTGCACCTGAAGCGTGTCATCCTGATGCTACCTTAACACACCTGCCTCTTGGTTTTTGCCATCTGAGAGGTAGGAAAAAATAAAAGTTGAAGGTAAAAAACAAATTTTGTAGTAAACAAAACAGTGTATTATTTAGATAGAACCTCTCTCATACAGTCACAAAATAACTAGCTACATATTTGGATATTGAGATGATAATATGAAATATATTCAACTCTTCAACAGTGTAGTATCTTAATAGATATTACAGCATTCTAATTGTTTAATCTACTTATTTAGCGATAACGTTACACTTTAGTAAAAACGCATTTTAAAAGGACTTTAATATGAAGAGAAGAAGAGGGAGAGAAGAGATTGGATTCCCAAAGGAGTCTCAGAGCAACTTACAATCTCCTTTCCCTTCCCCTCCCCACAACAGATATCCTGCAAGGTAGGTGGGGCTGAGAGAGCTCTTTTGAGAACTGCCCATGTCAGAGAACTTGTAACTGACCCAAGGTTACACCAGCAGCTGCATGTGGAGGAGTGGGAAACCAAACCCGGTTCTCCCAGGATTAGACTCCACTACACCAAACTATGTGAAGCTATTAGGGGTAGCTTGGTTTGTGGTGGTGGTGAAATGGTCATAGCACTGCCCTGGATGATTCCTGGATCCAGCAGCAGGGTGCCAAAGATGTTCTTGGCAGCAGATAGGATGCCACACATGCACACACCACAATGGTGCTCTGCCCCGCTCCTGACCTAGTGGTCCAGCTCGAAGGCTGTCCTCCCGGGGTCCGTGGCTTCCCAGAGTCACCCATGGTATGCCAGCATGCCACTGGCCCTGGTGGGGAGGAGGCCAGACCTGGAGACCACATGGTGGATATTCAGTGGAACACCTCTGTTTTACTGTGCACAAAACCATGAATGCAGCAGTTCAACCCCTTATTGGAACTGAACAGGGGGTGGCTGGGGGGGGGTGGCGGCCTGAGGGGAGCCCCTTGTGTCCGGGGGCAGCTCCTTGGGGTGGCAGCCAGCGCAGCATCTGGGGGGGGGCGGGGACTCGTAGCAGTGTTTGTCCCCAGGGTGGGGGGGTCTGTCACCTACACAACACTTTCCCCCCCTCTCACCCTCCAGAAGCTTGGGGGAGTGGCTGGCGGCGGTCATCAGGACCATGAAAGATGGTCAGGCAGGCATCAAAGGGTTGCTCATGGACATGTTCATGGCTCTCTGTGGCCTCGCACCCGAGTCGACTTCTGTAGCCACCCCCCTGCCCTGCCCTGCCCACAGCGGCTGGGGTCCCCTGGGTGGCCGGCAGGATGGCCCCACATAGATGGCAGCATGGCCACTGCTGGGTGCCTGGTGCCTGTGGCAGTCCCTGTGCTCTTGGGACACAGTGCACAGTCGTTCCAACTCACCTGCCATCAGGGTGAATGTGTGTGGATTTGGGTGGCAGTGCGCAGGGTGTTGGGCCCCCCTTCCTCTGTGTTGCTGTGTCTGTTGCGCCTGGCAGGCTCTGTGCCTTCTGCTTTCGTGTTCGCTGGCTTGGTGGCCCTGTTTGGGTGGAAAGGCAGCATAGACATGTTTTAAGTAAACCAATAACTCTACAGTTGCAAGTAAGGTGTCCGGGTATTCTTCAGGGAGCCGATTGAGGAAATAGGTACATACTTCTTTTAGTGAAAAGGTTATGTGCCTCCAATTTTAATTCAAGAAAAAAACATGTACCAAAAATTTGGAGAACACTGGAGTGTAGACAGGAAGGGGCCAGATTTATTTATTTATTTATTTATTTGTACTTATAGCCCTGCCCATCCCACAGGTGGGCTCAGGGCAGGTAACATCATCATGAAAACATCACGAAAACAGTCGATGGATAAAAGCTCTGACTGAACATAAAGCCGCTTCCTGTGTTCATATGTTTTTTATTAATTGAATGTCCTCATAATGTTCTGAAGGTGCGTAAAGGTATAATGAAAGGTAAAGGTAGAAGGTAAAGGGTTCCCTTGCTCGAAAGCCAGTCGAATCTGACTCTATGGGGCGGTGCTCATCTCTGTTTCCAAGCTGAAGAGCCAGCGCTGTCCGAAGACGGTCACGTGGTCACGTGACCGGCATGACTAAATGCTGAAGCGCACGGAACGCCATTACCTTCCCACCGAAGTGGTACCTATTTATCTACTTGCAGTTTCTTGCTTTCAAACTGCTAGGATGGTAGGTAGGAGCTGGGGCCAGAGATGGGAGCTCACTCCGTCAGGTGGTACCCCCTGGGTCTCGAACTGCCGAACTGCAGGCTTTCCGATCTGCAGCTCAGCGTCTTAACCTCTGAGCCACCGTGGCCCGGCTTGAAAGGTATTTAATGTGATTTTCTCTGTTTCTGCAGGGCCAGGGAGCTCTGTCAGAGAGGCTCCGAAGTTTCAGCATGCAAGACCTCACCACAATCAGAGGAGAGAACAGCCACACTGTGATCCCGCCTCCTCCTCCTCCTCCTGCTCAAACGGTGTCTGTACGAAAAAGCAGCAAGCAGAGCCAGCCCAAAACATCCAGAACTGCATCGGAAAGTACTGTATGTTCAGGTCAGTGAGAGGATTATGGTCAGTTTTGAGCAATTACTTTTTCTCCTTGTCCACAGATATCCAAACAGATAAGAACTGTAAATGATGCCATGATACAAAGTTTTTGCAAATTTAAAAAAAAAAAATCACATTAAAGCAGAAATAGTGAATGGGGATATTTTGCCCTATGGGATAAGTAAATGCACATAAACAAAATTTATAAAAACCTGGTGGACTTCTTTAAAAAACGCGTTCTCCTTTGACGTGCCTGTCAGTGGACTGGCCGGCCTCTGGAATGAGGGAATGACCCGGGCAGTGGGCACGTTGCTCGAGCCCAGGTACCCCCTTGGTTTCTTGCGGGGCTGTAGATGATGAAGAGGCAAAAGGGAGGAGGCTGGTGCAGCAGTGGAGGACGACTCCAGTGAGACGCGGGCAAAAGGTCATTGTGTCTGCCCAGTGGGGTGACAGACCTGTTGGGATCTGGCCTGCAGGAGGAGGCGGACTGCTCAGTGGTCCACTGTGGCACTCTGAAGATAAAAATCTCTTACATCCACTCCAACTTGGACTCTTGTGTTAGCAACCGTAGGGTCAGATGGTGCCAGGAGCTGACTTCTCCAACTGGGATAAAGGTAAAGGTAAAGGTTCACTTGCTCGAAAGCCAGTCGAATCTGACTCCAGGGTTGCGGTGCTCATCTCCGTTTCAAAGCCGAAGAGCCAGCGCTGTCTGAAGACGTTTCCGTGGTCATGTGGCCGGCATGACTAAACACCAAGGTGCACGGAACGCTGTTCCCTTCCCACTGAAGTGGTACCTATTTATCTACTTGCAATGTCTTGCTTTCGAACTGCTAGGTTGGCAGGAGCTGGAACTAGAGACGGGAGCTCCCTCCGTCATGTGGCACACTCGGGTCTCGAACTGCTGAACTATCGACCTTCCACAGCCTGCAGTTCAGCATCTTCTCAGTTTATTCACTCTGAGGATGTGGACAGGATCCTTGGAAGTCTGAGGCCTTCCACTTGCTTGTATGACCCTTGGCCCAGGAGGTCTCAGTAATGATTCACCTGTCTCAGATGTTCCATTCTTGAGCAAGGTGATTGAATGGGTGGTGGGTGGACAAGCACTCCTAGGTGGATGAAGCAAATTGTTTAGATCCTCTCCAGTCTGGTTTTAGACTTGGGTGTGTGATCAGAACAGCCTTGGTTGCCCTGGTGGACGATCTGTGCTGGGAGACGGGCAAAGCAAATGCCACTCTGCTGATTCTCCTGGACCTCTCAGCAGCTTTTGATACCATAGATCATGGCATCCTTTCTCGACCACCTCTCCGGGCTAGGATTGTGAGGCACTATTTTGCGGTGGTTCCGGCCTTACCTGGAGAGTAGGTTTCAGAGAGTGATGCTCGGGGGACTGCTGATCAGCTCCTTGGCCTTTGGGGTTCCCGCAAGGTTTTGTCTTGTCCTCCACCTACATGAAACTGCTGGATGAGATCATCTGGAGATTTGGGCTGGGTTGTCATCAGTATGCAGATGGCAGTCAGCTCTGTCTTGTGTTTCCAGCAGATCCCAGGGAGTCTGTAGAAACTGTGAAGCGGTGCCTGGAGGCTAATAAAACTGAAACTTAATCCCCCAAAGAAGAAAGTGGCTCTGTTAGGCAGAAGGTCTGACCTGGGATTTAAGGTGTCACCCATTCTGGATGGGGCTGCACTCCCCTTGAAGGCACAGGTTTGTAGTCTGGGGGTGCTCCGGGACCCAAACCTACTGCTAGACCGGCAGGTGGCAGCTGTGGCCAGCAAGAGTGCCTTTGGCCAGTTTTCTTTGACTGGCCAGCTGCCGCCTTTCCTGGGCAGACAAGATCTGGCAACTGTGGAGCATGTCCCTGGTTACAGCTAGATTAGATTACAGGAATGTGCTCTGTGTGGGGCTGCCCTTGAGAAATGTTTCAAAACTTTGGTTGGTACAGAATGCTGCAGCCAGGATTGTTACTGGAGTGGGTCCTAGGAACTCTGTCACGCCAGTCTTGGTCCATCTACACTGGCTTCCACTTTGTTTCTGGGCACAATTCAAGGTGCTGGTCTTGACCTTCACAGCCCTATGCAGTTTGAGACCAACATACCCGAGGGACTGCCTGTTCCCTTAAGAACCTGCCGGATCCCTAAGGTCATCTTTGGAGGCCCCACTTTGGATGCCCACACCTTCTGAGATCAGGCAGGTGGCAACCCAGGAGAGGGTCTTCTCGGTCTCCGGAACCCTTTCCCCAGGGAGGCTCATTCTCTGTTCCCTCCTGTTGCTGTCTTCTGCCAGCAGGTGGAGATTGTTTTTTGTTTTCATTTGGCATTCCTTAGATATCCCTCCTTCCTAATCATTGCTTTAATTACTGTATTATGTTTTGTAAATATTTAAATTCTGTTTTTTAAACTGTTGTGCTGGGGGGTGATTTTAATGGTTTTGAAATGTGGTTTTATTATGTATGTTTTAACTTGTGAGCCACCTTGACGGCCCTTCTAAGGGCAGAAAGGTGGCATACAGGTTGCATACAAATTCTGTAAACAGACAAATAAATAGTTCAGAGGCTTGGACTGTATAAAACTTGAGTTTAAAAAAACAGTTTGGTGTTGTGGTTAAGCGTGCGGACTCTAAACTGGGAGAACCAGGTTTGATTCCCCACTCCTCCACTTGCAGCTGCTGGTGTGACCTTGGGCAAGCCAGAGTTGTCCTTGAAAGAGCAGTTCTTTTTAAAAAAAATTTTTTTTAATATATATATATATATACACCACACAAACAAAAACAAACATACAGAAATACACATATGGGGAATTCTCATTACATCATTTTGATCTAGTTGATAACCTCATACAATATCCGAATATTTTCATTGCTTTTTTCCCCCTTACAGTTTTTATTTCCTTTCATTTCAGTTAGATGTCCAAAAGTTTTATGTCTTGTACTCTTCTATCCACTTATAAAATCTTGACCATTTAAACTTCAAAGTCTTTTTTGTTATGTCCTCTCAGGATTGAAGTTAAATTGTCCATCTCTGCTGTTTCCAATATTTTATGTATAGTTTCTTCTTTGTTTATATATAATATATTTATTGATTTTCAAACATAAAAAAAGAAAAAAGGAGACAAATTGTCAGGATCAACAGCATGCAAAACTCCACACACGTCCCAAGGAATCGTTATGCTTTATTAGTCTACAGGTCTGTTGCCAGCTTATACAGGTACATTGTTAGGAATAACTGTGAAGGCTGAGGCATCAATACATACACCCTGATGCTGGAATGGGCTAAGCAAATGAAATCCAAGCGCGCGCGGGGGAAATCTCCCGGCGGGATATTACGTTATGAACGGAAGACTCTTCGTGCACCATGAGAGCAGAAATATTCACACCGGCAGTGGAATGCAAGCCCTCCCTTCTCCTCAAGGTTATGCAGATAGCACAGTCTGACGAAGCCAGTTCGCACAGTCTCATGAGCGCCTCCCGATAGTTGTTTACAGCAGTTAAGCCAAGCAAGCAAGCATGCACTCATGCGCTACAGACAGGGAAGAACAAAAACAAGGAAAGCATGGCAGCTAGCTGACATTTTGCCCCCTCAAAACCAAATCAACCCTGTCCCGTAATGGCCGGGAGACGGTAATGGAATTTCCGCAAAAGGTCAGGGGCCTGAATATCATTTACTTCCACCCTTTCCTGGAGCTGGGGACCCCAATGCACCCATTCCACCAGGTAATACAATGTCATCTAAGTAGACAAGCACCCCTCTTAAACAGGTGCTTGTGCAACACTTCATTTATTAGGTTCATAAAAATCCCTGGAGCCCCCTGGAGACCAAATGGCATCACCAGGTATTCAAACTGGCCCAATGGGGTGTTGAAAGCTGTCTTGTATTCATCCCCCTCCCGTATACGCACACAGAAAAAAGCGTCTCACAAGTCAAGTTTAGAAAAGGTTTTTCCCTTAGCCACTTCAGCCAAAAGATCTTTGATCAACGGCATGGGGTAGGCATTTGTGGATGAGACGGCATTCAATCCCCGGTAGTCGGTGCAGAGCCGCAAACCCCCATCTTTCTTTTTCCAAAAAAGGACGGGGGCTGTAAACGGGGAAGACGCTGGTCAGATGAATCCTCTGGCCAGGTTTTTATCTATAAATTTCCACAACTCTACTTTCTCCCAGGGGCTCATAGCATAGAGCTTCCCTTTGGGCATTTTATGGCTCGACAATAAGTCAATCGCACAGTCTGAGTTGTGACGGTGGTGGGGAGCGCGTCGGCTTCTTCTTCGGCAAACACCCGGGAGAGGTCTCTATACTCCCATGGGATTTTAGCGAGCTCCTCCGTAACCAAGCACGCCCGCGCTTGTTCATTGTCAGGGGCTACCCCCACTTTGTGTTCCATACATGGCGCTGGCACTTAGGGGAGATGAACTTACCAATCCTGTCGCCCCACAAAATATAGGGATCTTGCCCATGGAGCCATGGGTTTCTCAACACCAAGGGAAATTTAGCCCCCGGGGACACAATAAAAGTCCGCTCTTCCCGCCCACACTCTGAGTCTATGAGGCCCCGAACTCTAATGTGCGTGCCCATAGCGGGGTTCATGATAGTCACAGTCATGAAAAAGAGTGGTGGATAGCTGCTCACCACTTTTGACGCCTCCTCTGCTGGGTCCTGCTGCTCAGCTCCACTTACAGCAGGACCTGGCCTTTTCCCGCCGGTTCCATCTCCTCCTCCCCGCTTGATTCCATTTCCATCCCCTCCACCTCTGCTTGCAGAGCGCAGGGGGTTCTGGCTTTTGCCGTCCCTTTTTTCGAAGGCATGTCGCTCCGGCGCTTGTCACCTTCCCTTCCCCCCGCTCCTGTCGCCTCCCCCGATGGACAGTTGGCTGCGAAGGGGCCTCGTTCCCCACATCTCAGGCAGAGCCCCTGTTTCATCCGTTGCTCCCGAACTGAGGATTTCGGAGGGGTGGCCTTCGCCTTGGGGTGGGAGGTTGCTGGCGACCTTCCTGCCGCTACCGCGTTATCCAGCTGCATAGTGCGCAACCGGCTCTTGCCGCTCTCCACCTCTTGCATCCAGGCCACCAAGGTTCTCGGGTCTCAGGTTCCCATAACCAAGTTCCGAATCTTGGAGTTCAGTCCCAGTCGGTACTGCTGTGTGAGCACCAGGTCAGGCCAGTCCCAGATTTTGTCCGCTTGCCGTTGGAACTCTGTCGAGTATTCCCGCACTGTCAACTTGCCTTGCTTGAAAGTGCGAAGGAATGCTTCCGCCTTCTCGCCCACGGTGCGGTCCTCGAACCGGGCTCTTAGCGCCCACATAAACACATCTACGCTCCCCAATTCCATCGCCTCCAGGTTGTGAAGGCTCACATACCAGCTGGTCGCCACTCCTCGCAAGCGGGAAGCAATAAAGTCCACTTGTTGCTTCTCGTCCGGGAACAAGTGGGCCCAACGTTCCACAAATTTCATCACCCGTACAATACCGTAAGAGAGGTTCTCCGGATCGCCATCAAAAGTAACATCCAGTAGTAAAGGAGCCGGCGTTTCCCTTTTAAGTACACGGAGCCGGCGTTTCCCCTTTAAGAGCAAAGAGCCGGCGTTTCCCTTTTAAGTGCTGGAGCTGGCATTTCCCTGCAAGCCTGATCTCAAGCGGAAATCGGGCTTGGGATGAAACGCGGGTTCCATGAAGTTAAAGGCAGCCACCCCGCTCTCTCAAGAGAGAAGGGAGAGGGGTGGCCGTGGGTGCTGGGGGCGCCCCCCCCAAAAGAAACGGGGAACCCCTGGCAAACCGGGGGTGGGGTTTGGCAACCCTAGGTCAAACCATAGCCATAGTCATTCACAATTATGGCAGAACAGCCCCTCTGACCTGCAGGTCCTATTCCACCTTGCCCTCCCAAGCATCTGGGCACCAGTGGCCCTCCAAGTCTCTACCTGGCACGTGCCCCCCAGACTACAGAGATCAGTTCCCCTGGAGGAAATGGATGCTTTGGAGGGCCTTGTGCCCCACTGAGGTCCCTGTCCTCCCCAGGCTCCATCCTTAAATCTCCACAGGAGTTTCCCAACCTGGGTCTGGCAACCCTACGGCCCACCAATACCCCGCTGGTGGCCAGAGGGGAACCTGGCAACTTTATCCACCCGGCTTTCCCAGTCTTTGGAGGGGCTTTCCGATCTCTCTTTACCTTCCTGCTCTTGTACACCACTGGGGGATAGCTGAATGGAAGTTCCCCTGCTCTCTTGGGCAAGAGAGGGAGGCTGAAGTACTGAGCCCACAACCTCCACAGATAGAGAGTATTGTGTGTAGGGA
>NW_015163133.1:173329-188914 GCF_001447785.1 Gekko japonicus
AATAGGGAGTTTTGGCCAGAGGGGTCTCACTGTCATTCTAAAAAGACAGTGATGATTCCGTGAGTGGTGGCAGTGAATTTAAGGAGTGAGATACGCCCACGGGACGAGGGTGGGAGGCAAACAGCTGAATTGTAAACTGGAGCCCGTTTCGCCATGGTAGGCAACCAAGCTTGGTTCAGACAAAGGAAGGCCTTTGTGAGGAACTCATTGGGGCCAGTCCTGACTAGGGTTGCCAGCTCCAGGTAGGGAGATTCCTGGAAATTTTCTGGTAGAGTCTATGGAAGCCAGGGTTTGGGGAGGGGAGAGGCCTCAGCTGAACAGAATGCCATATGGCCCACCTTCCAAAGCAGTTATTTTCTTTTTGGGGGGGAGAGATCTGTTGTCTGGAGTTCAGTTGTGATACCTGGTGATCTTCAGACTCCACCAGAAGGTTGGCTGCTTTTGGCGTAGCAGTTAGTGCTTCAGAGCAGGGTCTGCTAGATCCATATTCTTGCTGTA
Organism: Gekko japonicus; assembly: GCF_001447785.1. Lineage (NCBI taxonomy): Eukaryota > Metazoa > Chordata > Lepidosauria > Squamata > Gekkonidae > Gekko > Gekko japonicus. The sequence continues at coordinate 173,828 of NW_015163133.1, forward strand.
GAAGCTGAGTGGGTGATTTTGAACCAGTCACAGACTTTCAGCCTAACCTACCTCACAGGGTTGTTGTGCAAGTCAAAAGGGGATGTAAGCTGCTTTGGTCCCCATTGCAGAGAAAGACTACTTTTCCTCCTGGGAAACCATTGTTGCCAATCTCCAGGTGAGGGCTGGAGATCACTCAGAATTACAACTGCTCTTCAGATGGCAGAGATCAGTTCCCCTGGAGAAAATGGTGGACTCTGGTCCCGTTCACACGTCAAAGTTGCCACGCTAAAGACACGGATGATAGGCGGATTTTCGGTGCGCGATCACACCGCAACATCTAGGAAGCGTAGTACACCCGTGGCTTCTTGCCGAAGATGTGGAGTAAAAAACTACCACATACAATGTACTAGTTTCTGGAAAATGCGGGGCAAGGGCAGGCGTCTGATCGCATTTCCGCTTGAATCCCGTGGCATCCGGCACCCGTCCATGTCCCGTCGCACACCGGATTTGGGGGGGGGGGTTGTAAGTCTCCACAGGATGCGTACAAACTATCATGCTCATGCGCAAACTTCAGTGTGGAAAAAAAAATCCTCAGAATTACAACTGATCTTCAGGAGGGAGGGGGGAGGAGAGGCAAAGCTGAAATCAGAGGGGCAGATAATGGCAGGTTGATGCTTGGCTGGGAAGGAGATAGGGTTGCCAACACCAGGTTGTTAAATCTATGGAGATTTGAGGGGTGGAGCCTGGAGAGGGTGAGGTTTGAGGAGAGGTGGGACCTCAGACAGGTACGATGCCATAGACTCCACCCTCCCAACCAGCCATTTCTTCCTGGGTAACAATTGTTGCCAATCTCCAGGTGAGGGCTGGAGATCACTAAAAATTACAACTGCTCTTCAGGTAGCAGAGATCAGTTCCTCTGGAGAAAATGGTGGACTCGGTGTCATTATACCCTGCTGAGGTCACCACAGCACATTGACGCTGAGTGACCAAGGCCTTGGTACTCTCCCAGAGCCTCTTTCTAGAGCTCATTGTATTTATTTCCGCGACGGGCCTTATTCCTATTGAGAAATAAAGTAACAACACGGTGGGTGGGGTGCTTGCGGGGAAAGAATAAGAATGAATGCTATCTCAGTGCAGTATAATAGAGTGCTGGACTGTGTTCACATCCTCGTTCTGGCATGGTGCTCACTGTGTGGCCTAGGGCTAGCTAGTCACTCTCACTCCAGCTCAGCCCGATCCACTTCACAGGATTGTGGGTGACAGTAAAATGGAGGAGGGAGGACCATGGAAGCCGTCCTGCATTCCTTGGAGGGAAGGGGAAACTATAACATAGAAATATGTAGCAAATACCTGGAAGTCTTTGTCACATATCTAAAAAATCAGTATGTGAAGCAAATAGCTTACACACATGACAGTAAGGGTGCCTTTGGCCATGACCACAAGAATATCAAGCAGAGAACAGGTGTCAATGGCAGGGGATGTATTTTATGTTCTGTCTTAGGCAGCAAAGTGGCCAGAACTAGCACTAATCATGGAAGACTGTCTCGTCCAACCTCTTTCTTTTTCTTAGCGCATGATAAGCTCTTAATATGTGGTTCCTCTTTCAGCGTGTGCATGTTGTTTGAAGTACCAGATCACCCCAGGTGAGTACTGGATTCCCATTCCCTTCCTAAAATCCACATATCCTTTCTTAGTATGGCCAGGGTTCCCTAAACTTCATATTTGCCATGCAATAGCTAGGTTTTGTAGCACTGATGAGCCTTTTTTGCAATTTTTGGTATTTCTCCATTGCTGTGAGCTATGCAGCTCTGCCATACCAAGGCTATGGGTGAGGATGGCACAATACAGAGGGTTTGCTTAGATTTCTATTTCTGTTGAATTTAAGTAATGGAATTACTTTTTTAAACAAGTGCCAGCCCTTCCAACACTTCCGCAGATCAATATTTAAGTGATGACTGGCCGGAATAAGATTGTGTACTCAGCAGTATAGGATTTGTCCTGTGGGTTTGGACAAGGCTCAGTTTTGTCTCCTGTGCTTTTTAATCTTTATTTAAAACCCTTGGAAGAGCTAATCCATGGCTTTGGAGTTGGGTGTCATCAATATGCGTATCACACCCAGCTCTGTATTTCTTTTGTCCTGACCATTTGGAGATGCTCCTGAGCCAGGCCTGGCTGCTGTAGCAAAATGGCTGAGACCAAGTTTAAATTGAATCCTGAGAAGATGGAGGGTGTATTGGTTGGGAAATAAGGTCTTGGAGACTATTGTGCATTCCCCATTCAATGGGGTTGACCCTCACCAAGGTGGTTAAGAGCCTTGGGGTTATAATGAATCCAGTATTATTGTGGAGGAGCAAGCTAATTCAGCTATGAAAAATGATTTCTTCCACCTTCCTTCAGTCCAGTGACAACTCACTACCTTGACCTGGCTGGTCTGGCAATGTGGGTTCATGCTATAGTAACCATGAGCGAGACCATTGTAACACACTGTATATCCATCTACCCTTGAAGATATTCTCCGGTGGTCCAGGAGTGGGGCAGTCCTTCAGACTCCTTACTCCTGGGAATAGTTCCTCCTCTCCGAAGGCATGGCTGGCAGACTCTTTAGTCACAGAGGGCTTGACTCCTGCAACCCAGTCTCTCCGGCCCTGCCTTCCAAGCAGGACATTGCAGGCAGTGCTCCATTGGAGCACAGTAGTCAGAAGCATCTGCAGCCTCCATTGGAGCACAGTAGTCAGAAGCATCTGCAGCCTCCATTGGAGCACAGTAGTCAGAAGCATCTGCAGCCTCTGATTGACTCAAGGAAGAGGGTGAGTTGTCAGAGGAGGAGGAGGAGGAGGTTCCTGTGGCTCAATCCAGGCTCTTCACCCAGGAACTCTACAATAGACTCCTTCCAAAAGTCATTATGACACTCAAACTAGCTTACACCCCAAAAGAAAAGGAGGAAGATCATTCCGGCTTTCCTATAGGATCAGACAAAACCATGCTCAAATCCAATTCTAAAACAGTGGGGGCACCACTGCCAGCAGCCTTCTATAATGTCATGAAGGCAGAGTGGGAGCACCCAGCTAAACCTAAAGCCACTCACCTGGCATGTGGGAAGTTTTATTCTCTGATCAAAGAAGCTTCAAAAAAGCTAAAACTGTCCATAGTAGATGACCCAATTAATAGCTTGGCATCCACCTCAGTTCTTCCTATGGGGGCAGATGGGCTTCCAAAGGAGAACAGTGACAAATGCATAGAACAAGCCCTGAGGAGAGATTTTGAAGCGTTGGCTAATGCTCTACGAGCTTCTGTTACGGGGTTCTTATTTGCCAGAGCAGCAAATGCATGGTCTTCTGATCTGGCAAAGGCAGATAGTGGCAATCCTAAAGAGCTAAAGGATGAGCTAAGGAAGATTGCCCTTGCCGCGGTCTTTGCTGTGGATGCCAAACTGGATGCAGTGCAACAATCGGCCAGGAGCATGGCTTGCCGTGTCACAGCAAGACGTAACACCTGGCTGAGAAGGTGGGATGTGGATCCTTCAGCACGTGCTAAAGTCGCAGCGGTTCCATTCAAAGGTACCAACCTGTTTGGAGAAGGTCTGGAAAGGTACCTTATTGAAGATAAGGATAAGAAGAAGGTTCTTCCCTCAAAGAAGAGGGAAAGAAAGACGAGATCTTCAGTTCTTTCGGGATTCTAGAAGACAGACCAAAACTGGCAATAGTAGATCTTACAGAGGCAAGTGGCAACCCACGTCCAAAGACGGCAAATCATCCTCTTTCTCCACGAAGCAATCCCACAATGGCAAAAGCACAAAGAAAGGACCCCAGGCATGACTATGCTGGGAAGAGGACACAGACTATGCTGGGAAGAGGACACAGACATTAGGGGCCATCTTCAGCAGTTTGCACAAGTATGGCAGAATACGGTCACAGACAGATGGGTTCTGGACACTGTCACAAGAGGATATTCTCTAGAATTTTTGTCCCTACCTTCAAACGGTTTTCTAGAGCTACCAAAAAACAGATCCAGAGTGAAACACAGGCAGTTGGAAGTGGCTGTTGCCCATCTGATCGAGATAGGGTCAATAGAACCAGTCCCATCCCTAGAGAGATCTCAAGGGGTCTACTTGGTCTTCTTCACCATACCAAAGAAAAATGGGGATGTAAGAGCGATTTTGGACCTCAAATGACTAAACAAACGGGAAGTTACCAGAAAGTTCAAGATGGAAACATTCAATTAGTCTACCATGGAAACCATTACCAGTATCGGGCACTTCCCTTTGGCCTGAAGTCCTCACCGAGGGACTTCACCAAGGTCCTAGTGGCCCTGGTTGCCTACCAAGGGGGTATCACTGTACCCCTAGTTAGATGACATATTAGTCAAGTCTCATACGATATAACGGTCAAGTCACTGGAGATCATGATGAAGGTACTCAGGAGGGGCCAGGAGGGATTCTACCAACAGTGTCTATAATAACACATGGCAGATGTTCCATTCTTGGTGCATAGGGAGGGGAGAGGACCCTCTTAGGGCACCCGTGGTTGAAGTCCTGTCCTTCCTTCAAGAGGGGCTGGAGAAAGGACTTAGCACAAGCACCCTGAGGAGGTAGGTGGCAGCCATCTCCACCATCAGGGGAACTAGCTAGACACCCTCATGTTAAAAGGTTCCTAAGGGGTACGTCCCTATTGAATCCTCCACAGGCACATAGGTTTCCAACTTGGAACCTCAACATAGTCCTCAAGGCTCCCTTTGAGCCTATGGCAACCTGTGCCTTAAAGCAGCTGACCTTCAAGACAGTCTTTCTGGTGAGCTTCACTTCAGCACGGAGGGTATTGGAATTGGGGGCCATCTTGATGAACAAGGAACTATGTGTCTTCCATAATGACAGGGTGGTCCTCCATACTGATCCAGCCTTTGTCCCTAAGGTTAATTCGGCCTTTCATAGGTCCATGGATATTGTCCTTCTGTCTTTCTGCCCAAATCCTGAAGGCGAGAAGGAAAAGGAATGGCATTGGCTAGATGTGAGGAGGGCACTAAGTTTCTACCTGGATAGGACGAGGCACGTGAGGACTACTATTCGTCTCTTTCAGGAAATCGTCCGTAGGTAGGAAGGTTTCTTCTTCCTCCCTAAGTAGATGGATGGCATATAGGGCTAAAGGTTTGGATCCTCCCCAGGGGGTAATGGCCCATTCCCTTAGAGGGGTGGCCACCTTGGCAGCCTTTAGGGTTTTCCCATCACTGGAGGTGGTCTGCAAGGCGGCTACCTGGAGATCAGTGCACTCTTTACAAGGCACTATAGGATAGATAAGATGGCCTCAGTGGAAGCTACCTTCAGCCATAGGGTCTTACATCACATCTTGTAGATGGGGAAGCGGTTGGACCCACCCTGGAGGATACTGCTTTTTCACGTCCCAGGAGTAAGGAGTCTGAAGGACTGCCCCACTCCTGGACCACCAGAGAATGGAAGATTTATCTCCACTTACCGTGAAGTTTCCTTCTCAGTGGTCCAGAGTGGGGCAGTTCTGCCCACCCTTTGTGAAGGGGGACGACTTCCTTTGTCAACAGGGGTGTTGTTTCTCCATCCGTGTACAGACAGAAGATAGGGGTTGGTTGACTCTAGCCGGTTCCATTGGAGGATGAGTTATTTAAAGTTTATTGGATGGTTAGCTCCCCATTGGGAGCGGTATGTTGTTAGTTGCCTTTTCAGTGAAGGGGAGTGGAGGCTTGGAGAACAACTGGGTTCCAGGGGTCAAGCCCCTCCCCTCCATGACTAAAGAGTCTGCTGGCCCTGCCTTTGGAGAGGAGGAGCTATTCCAAGGAGTATGGAGACTGCCCCACTTTGGACCACCGAGAAGGAAGCTTCATGGTAAGTGGAGATAAATCTTTCATTTCAGCCCCAGCTCAGTTTAGGGTTGCCAGGTGCCTACCTGCTGCCATTGGGGGGGCTGCCTGCTGCCGCCTGGGATCTTATGCAATAACATCACCCAGAAGTGACGTCATCATGCTGGGCACGTTGCACAAGGGACACTCTAGCATTTGGCCAAAAACTCACCATAGAGTTTTTAACCAAATGTTAGAGTGTCCCTCACACAACGTGCCTAGTGTGATGACATCACCTCCAGGTGCCGGGCACGTTGGGCGTGGTGGGACTCTTTGAGGGTGGGGCCCCCAAAGTCAAGGGAACCCCCCATCCCCATCGGGGAGATGGCAACCCTAGGTCAGTTACTTTCAGGAGCATATTGTACCCATTCTACAGTCTTTCCGCTGGTTACCAGTTAGCCTTAGACAAGTTCTGCATTTGGAGTCACCAGTTAGTTTCCAAGTTCAATTTAAGGTGCTGGTTATCACGTGCAAAGCCCTTCGTGGCACTAGGAAACCCCCCCCCCCCAATATATCTGCAGGACAACCTCTCCTGCCCTGCTCGACCATATGAGCCCAGCCTTCAGAAGGTCCTGGAGCATCCTCTGTTGTAGCTCCCACTTTGTGGAGTGACCTGCCTGAGGAGGCCAGGAAGGTTTCCACAATTCTGTCATTCCACAGAATGTGTAAAACAGAATTGAAAGCTGCATAGTAATTTTGCTATCTTGGTCTCTCTAGCATGATCTTATTGCACATCTTGGTGACAGCCCATGGCTAAGAGAACAATTTTAATAACAATAATTTAAAATTTCTAAACTAGATAGTTAAATTACTATTGTTCAACCACTAATGATGAACCTCTCCCAAAGACTACAGAAATAATGTTACTTTATTGCCAAATGCTCCTTGTTAACTGTTTTTCTTTCCTTCTGTCTGTAAATGTTTTGGGACACTGATGTAAGTGTTACAGATTTGCATGACATTCCGTTTTGAGCAATTTAGTCTCTTAAAATTAGTTCTCACACCTAACAATTTAGTAATGTAGAGGCTGTTCTGCATTTGGAGTGCCTGGGAATGCTTGCCTGATACTACTGGTCTAGATTTTACTGTGGTGAACACGTAAATCTCCTAATGGGTGAACCTCCCTAACTAATCTGAGACTGAAGCAGGTAGTGGTATTTTCTGGCTTCTTTATTAATAAAGTGCTTGTATTTATTGAGACACATGGCTTGCCTGGGTCTGTTTTAGACAGGTTATATATAATGATGCTTAAGGTGCATGAATCCCTAAGATCTAAATAGCATCTATCACCTGTGCTGACTGACTAAAGTATGCCTTGTTCTGTCTGTGTTTATATGTAAGTAAATCATGGAAGCAAAAACATGAGCTTTTAGTGTGGCCTTGCCCCATAGAAATGGAAAATGTAGAACATGCTGTGTTTATTTACCTGATCCGGATGCATTGTGGTCTTCCTAATTTTTAATGTGGATTTATCATTTAAGAGTAGGAATTGATGACACTGGTTTCAAGAACTGCCAGCCAAAAACTTCTGGGAAACTCATGGATGGGACAGGAAGGCCCTTTCCCTGCAGCAGGTCCCTCAGGGCCCTGATGGTGTCCAGAGGCATAGGTTTCCTGCTGTTGAGATCCCCACCCCCCCACCCCCAGTCTGCTCCGGGAATTGCTCCAATAATTTCCCATCAAATATCAAGGTACTTCCAGGACTAGACCTCTAGGGAAAAGACACAGTGGTCCTGCTCTCCTCTCCTTTCCCCTCCTTTTATTAAACTTTCCCCTCTCATTGTCTGCACAAACCATGGGCATTGGAGCGTGTGTGTAATTTTAAGTACGATGGATGCATACTACCACAATCCAGGATTCAGGTAGTGCTAAGTAAGTGTCCCAGGGCCATACTGAGAATTCCAAGTATGTACAGTTTGTGAAAATAAGTGTTGAGGATCATGCATACTACCACAATCCAGGATTCAGGAAGTGCTAAGTAAGTGTTCCCAGGGCCGTACTGAGAATTCCAAGTATGTGCACTGGGCAGACAGTATGTGAAAATAAGTGCTGAGGACCAATTTCTGTTATCTGAGCACCCCAGGAAAGCATACCCACAGGTTTGGAAGGTTTACGTATGCATGTATGTAGGTGCTATCAGGTCACAACTGACATCTGGCGACCATAGCAAGGGGTTTTCAAGGCAAATGAGGAGCAGAGGTGGTCTGCCATGGCCTTCCTCTGCAGAGTCTTCCATCGCATCCCAGTCCCCCCCCCCCCTTTGATTTGTGAAAGGCTTTCCTCTGCTTAGCGGTAGAACAATACCTCTTAACATGGCCTCACTTCCCACAGAGGTGATAAATAATGCTACCTTTGTTATTTACATTCATCATCATCACATCACATTAGCCTTTACTGGCATAAAACAATACATTAAAAGAGGATTACAATATATATATAAAACAAACCATTTTACAGACTACATAATATTGCATAATATTGCATCATCCAATTTGTTATAGAGTGTTACTCATTTTGGTAATTTTTCCTGATGTAACTTTATAGCTGATTGTAAGAACATGGCTACCGTCACTGATATTTCAGGAGTAGAATCATTCAGAAGCGGATGCACTTTTGAAACATCAGGAAGGTCTGTCACGTTGACTAATATAGAATTTAAATATCTGTAACGAATATCTACATAAAATTGACAACGCAGGCAAGTACGTGAAACTGTCTCAACACATCCAAAGTTACACTATATATACAGTCCAGCCGTGTATACTCTGTTACTATATCTCCCATGTAGGATCGCTGATGGTATTGCATTGAATTGTAAGTACTTGTGGTCCTTGTAAATCAGAAAAATATGAAGCCATTCGGCCTGCCTTAAGGGAAATCTCAAAGTGCAGAGGGGAGAGCAAGATTTGTTGGCTAAGCTGCACAGCCATTGTTTTTCAATATCAAGGATTCTGCGTTTTCTCATCTGAAAAGTGCCCATGAAAGGAAGCATGAAGAGTGAGTCCAGTGGGATACCCATCCATGGCAGTTATTTTGTTCTCAATGTGTAGTGGCCAGTTAGACACATTTGACTCTGTGAGCATTTGTCGTATAAAGCTCCCTGGGTCTACATTGTATACAGCCAATATCTTACTGTCATAAGCCACGCACCAGCCTCCACAGAATTCCACCCAGTTTCTAGACATAAGGCTGCATAAGGTACACAGCGCGGCATTCCCATGATTTTTCAGGGAAATTTAGATTGAACGTGTTCAATGGTGCCATTAAGTGCACTTATCCATATTGGAATATCATACAAGAGTTGGGGAATTACTTTGGCCTTGAAGACTTTTAATGCTGCTGGTAGGAATTGACTACCTCTGGTGTAAAAGAATCGGGAGATGACCAAAGCATTGATGTCGGGCTGATGTCAACAGGATTCTGGATGCTGTTAAACCCCACACTTGTCTCTTAGACTCGTTTCCATCATGGCTGGTAAAAACCAGTGTGTCAGCTTGCTGTCATAAGTTAAGGAGACTGGTGGAGGGAGACGGGAATGTACTCCTTGGAATGTACTTTCGCTTTCCCTCTGTCTGAGTGCTGTGCTGTTATCTGTATTGTTTATGAGCCTGACCTTGGTAACATCATCTCTGGGAACACGGGTCCATTACTTTTCTGGATTGAATTATAGAATTACTAACCACATTGTCAGACTATGGCCAAGTGGCCGGACTGAAGGTTAACTTGACTAAGACGAATATGTTAAAAAATATGACCAATGACCAAGTGAAACAACTGCAAGAAAAATCAGGATTTGAATAACAAAAAAGTGACATATTTAGGAGTAAAAATAACTAATAGATGTAGCTATCTGATGAAAGATAACTATACAGAGCTTTTGACAGAAATAAAAAAAGATCTTGATAAATGGAAGACTCTACAAATACCCTTGATAGGAGTAAAAATAACTAATATATGTAGCTCTCTGATGAAAGATAACTATACAGAGCTTTTGACAGAAATCAAAAAAGATCTTGATAAATGGAAGACTCTACAAATATCCTTGACGGGTAGAGTAGCTACAATAAAAATTAATATCCTGCCAAGATGGATCTTTTAATTCCAAACAATACCAGTACTTCATAATCAACAATATTTCAAAGAACTGGAGGAAGTGATGTCACAATATATATTGCAAAACAAAAAACCAAGGATAAAGATGGAAAATTTACAAGATGCTAAAGAAAAAAATGGATTAGGATTATCAGACTGGCTTTTGTACTATAGAGCAGCAGCATTGGTGTGGGTAAAAGACTGGATTATGTTAGAAAATACCAGATTGTTAACCCTAGAGGGACATGATCTTTTATTGGGTTGGCATGCATATATGTGGTATGGAAAATGAGATACACACAAGTATTTTAAACAACCTATGATTTTTACTGATGCTATGGGAAAATATTAAAAGATTATTTTATACCAAGATACCTAAATGGGTTTCACCACTTGAAGTATTTACAGATCCTAATTTGATACAAAAAATATGTTGTTGAGATATGAAGAATTGATAGATAATAAAAAATGATCTAAAATCAACAGAAAAACTAAAAAAATGAGAGATAAATTTAGGCTGGTGGGAAAGGTTACAAATAGAGTCTAGATTTGTAAAAGATAAACCATCAGGGTTCTACTCAAACATAACGGAAATGGATAAAATATTGTTATATGCTGATGATAAATTGATTAAAAAATTGTACATATCAATGTTAGAAGAGAAAACCCAGGATGAAATAGTTAACAAGTGTATGGTTAAATGGGCGCAAAACTAGGGACATAACATTAATTTAGACCAGTGGCTACGGGTATGGAAAACCAATGTAAAGATTACTAAAGCTATTCCATATAAAGAAAAGATATATAAAATGTTTTATAGATGGCATATGACAGCAGATAGACTAGCTAAGATCTACCCTGAACTGTCAAATATGTAACAGCCCATCCTCTGCATTGGTGAGATCCTTCTAGGGCCACAAACATTTCTTTAGCCATTTGCAAGTGTTTAGTTTGAGAAAGATGATTGCTTACCAAAACATGATGAGTGCTTTAGCCTTGAGATCTTTCTCTTCCCATGCCTCCTTTGTCGCAACATCGGCTCCCATTGAAGTCCGGCTTCTGGACTCGCAGAACCATTTTTAGCCTCGTCGTCTACCATGAAGAGAAATTGTTGGGCATTAGGACTTCAAGTCACAATTTTTCATCCACATAAATCTACTGCAGTTGTGCCATCGTTCCCTGTCTTCGTAGTTTGCTCTGGTTACTCAAGCACACAAACACATTTGTCTGGCTTTCTTCTCAGTTGGACTGCAGTGGCAGGCTTTTCCTAGTTAGCCATTGAAAGCAGATTTAGCTCAACTGCTGGTCCGCATAGCCTCACAGGCGGAACTCTCATAACTTCTTGGGAATTCAGTGGGTAGCACAGTGCTCAAAGGCTTGTAATGCAGCAGAGCTGTCTGGTCACTGTGTGTGTCACCACTCGGAGCCTCTTTATCTTTTCAATAAACCAATAAAAGTTCTTTATTATAGGAAATCCATTTTTAGATAGGAAAGGACAGGGTTAGGTCCCCAATGTAGACCAACTAGGACGGATGGAGACGCAGGAGATCATGTCCTGCTCTCATGCTGCCAAGGTGAAGAAGAGCAGAGGAGAGAAGGTGTCAGGCCGGAAGGAAGGGAGCTTTCCCTAGGAGTCGCAATCTACACATCAGAGAGACAGCATCAAAGAGGAAGGAAAGGACGGTCCGTGTCCTGAGCCCATCTGTCTCTCTGACTCTGTTGTGGCCCCACCTGGAGACTGAGGCTGAGAGACAGCCTACAGTCGTTCACTTCCAGCGAAAGAGGACCACCACCCAGGATCGGCTGTAGATCACTGACAGTGTAGTTGTAGCTTGAAGTTGAGTGTAACCGCAAGTGGCATGTTTTAATTTTCTCTTTGGGTGACTTCCCGTAGTAGCTTATCCTTGATACCCTTCTGGTCATATCAAAATGTTCCTTTACTTCATCGGGTAGGTTAAGGATTTCTAAGAATGCTTGAGATGAAACTCTTTACGTATGAGTCCCTGTGTAGGAAACTGGAAGTGGTGTGATGATATCATAGGACTTCGCACTAGGCAACGATTTGAGGCTGTGCTCTGAATTACCAGTAAGGAGCCTGAAGCATGAAGTGGTGGTCACAAGATGTCTGTTGTGAGATGGTGCTTTTCTGAACATCATGCAATGGCATGTTGGTGTCCAGAAACTGAACCTGCTATGTAAACTGTTTCAGGCTTAGGAACCTGCTATGTGAATTGTTTCAGGCTTAGGATGCTGGTGGAGTGAACGTTATTTCAGTCCCAACGAAATCTCCCATGGGCTTCCTTTCTGTGAGTCTAGATGACGACGATAATGATGGCACCAGTGTATCTCAACCCGCGGAGGAGAATTTGGGGATGGGAGCAGAGGAGGCACTGCTCTAAGTGACATACGAACATATGGGTGTCCTGCAGACCAGTGCAGGTTCCCACAGCAGGACCCCGAAGAGGCCAGCTCTTTCCAAGCTCACCCCTTACTGCACCACCACTGTGGTGAACAGGGCCTCTCCATCCGCCGGAGGCTAGCTTTTAACTCCCTGTAGAGTATTAACCCCTGGAAAATGCATGGGCGGTGCATGGACTTGGACAGTGGAAAGTGGTCGGTGACCTTATACCATCTTCGTCGTCTCTGACCTTTCCATGTCCTGTTTTTCTTCACCATTTAGATTGTAAATGGCCGTTGTAAGTGGTTCAACTAGAGAGTGAGGCAGAGAGTGCAGTTGCATCTGAGGAGAACAGTGAATCAACTGAAGTCATGTTCTCATGTGATGAAAACTCTTTTGAATGTGCGTCCAAGACTGAAAGACCTAAAAAGGATGAAGTCATTGAGGTATTTCCATGTTGCAATTGGGCTGCAAACTGACAGACTGGATTTCCCGACCTGCTGGCTTTCCTTTTTCAGTGAAAGGCTCCACTCAGCAGATCTGTGGCTGGGTCTGGGCCAGCAACAGGACAACCCCCCAGAAACACGGGATAGAACACTCTGCTTGAAACAGGGAGAAGAAGATCCTTCTGCTTAAATAATTTTTAAAATACGTTTTTCATTGGTAGTGGGTAGCGCCCCCCCCCCCACCTTTTAACTGCTGCACTTTTTGTAAGTTATTTTGAGGGATTGCCTTTTTAAAAAATCTTGAATGAAAAGTAAGACTTAACTTCCCAGCAGTACTATGTATTCCTGTTTTTATTTTTGACAGGCACCACCCAGAAGCCTTAGGCCTCGCTTCCGGAAGAAAAGTACCTCACCACGTACCGCTGAAGCCATGTGATGAGCAAGTAGCATCAACAGAATATCCCTCTTCTGCCTTAAAGATCTATTTAATTAATAATGTCGAGAGAGCAGTGGTGGGGTGGGCGGGTGTTTGATGATACAGCACTGTAGACTTGGCTTTTATCGCTTCCTGTTTTCTGTTGTGTGCGCCATCTGCAAATGCTGCACGACACGGTCAGAACAACCGAGAAGGCAGCGGCCATCCTGGAGCATCCCCACTTCCTGCTGTTCCCCGCATTTTTTAATTTTTAATGTAAAAAAATCCTGAATTCATTTGAGTACACAGACAACGAAAACCTGAATGTCCATTTCTGTTACCTTGTTTGTTGTTGTGCGTACTGCCAATTAATCATTTTGCTGGAAAAGTGGGGTGAGAACAAAGCCGAAGAGACATAGCAACAAAAAAATAAATGAACTATTGCAACATATTTATTTATTTATTTATTTATTTATTGTCAGATTTCTACCCCGCCCTCCCCGCAAAGCAGGCTCAGGGCGGCTTCCAGTGACATAAATACATGATATATATCGCCTTTGTTTTGATGAGACTGAATTCCCTTATTTCTGTAAGCTCTGTAAGTTTTGATGAGGCTGAATTTCCATACAGATGTTTTTGGTCTGCGTTGGTGCTCTCTTCCGGGACATCCACATGATACTGCCCTCTATTTGTCCAGTTTTCATGTTTTCTCCCACTTTGCTGTAATCTTTCCAAAACTTAGTTTGGTACAAACTTTTTCGGAAGATTTGCAGTCACAGCATCTTTGGACACTATGTAGATAGGAGTGTACATTTAGTTAATTAAAAAAAAAAAGATTAGGAATTGCCAAATCATTTAGTGTTACATTGTTATAGCAATCTAAAGTCTAAAGTAATAATAATCTATTGCAACTATATAGTAGTTCCCAACTTTCAGGTTTTTTTTAAAAAAAGGATGTATTTAGCTTTTTTGTCACAGTTATAAATGGAAATATGCAGCACATACTTTCCCCCTTACAACTCTGCAACAAAAAGGGCTAGAGGCTTTTTTTAAATGAATGCTAGTACATTGTTGCAGTAGATCATTATAATGTTTTAGCATTATAGTGATGTGGCAGTTCCTGATTTTTTAAAAGCCCCCTGGTGGGGGAAAGGAATTGGTTGCTATGGGGGAAAGTATAAGGAATGCTGCTGTACAAAGCATATTGAGGTGATTTACACATGCAGGAGAGTAAGATGAGAATAAGGTGGTAGATCCTGAGATAATAGAATGGACTGTTCCACTTTAGACTACAGCTGGAGGATCACAGTGTCAGGTCTTGAAGAAACTCACTCCCAAAAACACTATCTTGGCAGTGATTTGTTTATTGAGAGGTAAAGAGGTTTCAAGCATAAACGAGTCTGTGTCAGAACTGACTCCTTTGGCACCAGTTCTCCAATTATACATAACTCAAACAATCCCCCCCCCCCGTGACCAGAGCAATCACACCCACAAATCCAGCCCACCAAAATATACGGTACACCATCAGCCCTCCTACAACACCTGCAAATCTATGGTTACATTATCTAGCAGTGTCTGGTACTCAAGGTCAAGCATGCATACTTCCCACCAAGGGGAGGCCCCGCATGGATGCAGTTACAAGCCAGCGGGACTCTCAGCAAAGCAGTTCCACACACGCACTCACACACTCCCCCCCCCCCAATTCTCTGCCAGAGTGAAACAAGGCAGTGAGCTTATAGATACCATAGACAGGCAGTTAAGAAACATATGGCAAACGAGGCCCAAGTTTGACACACAGATGGGCACATTTTGGAATGTTCCCCTATAAAGAGATGTAAAATTTCTGGAAGTTTTGAAGCGGGGGGGGGGGGGGGGGGGAGAGGCTGAATTTT
>NW_015163133.1:188970-192807 GCF_001447785.1 Gekko japonicus
GGGGGGGGGATGGAGAGACTGAAATTTAATTGGAAACTGAAATATATGCAGTACTTTCCTAGGAAACCTAAACCTATTTTACTGCTTTTACAATATAAAGCATAGGATTAATAAATTAGCCCACATATAGAGTTGTAATGCATGGCATATTTATAAAATTTATAAGCATAATTGCCTTAGCTTTCTACAAGTAGAACTGCAAATATACGTAGTACTTGATGGATGCCCTGCTGCATGTCTCCATATTACACATTTTGAGTAGCACCTTATCTTAAAAAGCATTTCACTTTTTCAAAAGACTATTTCATGGAAGTTATTTTTCAGAGCTCCACAAAACTTCCATTTTTGGTTGGAAAACTGGAGAAAAGTTGTGTGGGGGGGGGAGAAATCCCAGGCTATTTTCTGATTTTTCTCTTCTTGCTTTGGGGAGGACCTTTACTCCTCAAAAGAAGATCCCTGAAAACATAAAAACAGCAGAGAGTAAAACAAAGTTTGAGTCCAGGGACACCTTTAAGACCAACCAAAGTTTATTCAAGGTATAAGCTTTCGTGTACAAGCACACTTCTTCAGATACAATGAAACGGGAATTACCAGTCCATACATATAAGTAGAGGGCAAGCAGTAAATTAGCATACAGCAGAATGAAGATGTTTAACAGATTCAAGTAGCAAGCAGAAATAACAAGCTTAGTTTATATGGTTACCATTTGTTTGGGTTTAATTGGGGGGAAACATAGTGAAGGAAATAAATATGTCAGAATTGGAGATTGTTGGGCAGATGTATCCTTAATTGTGGTATACTGAGAGTGAGTGAGACCCTACCATTATGCTCTATCTGTCTCCACTCAGGCATGGAGGCGACCTTAAAGGATCTTCTTCTTTGAAGTGGGACAATTGGCTGTGTAGAGTTATCTCTCCTGTCCCCAGACCAGAGAAATACATTCCAATCTACCATTCCAAATTGCATTACGTTCTACTATTAATAATGTTACATTACGATCTGTTGTTCCCATCTATTATTCTAAATAAGAAATAAAGAGGACGTATGGCCCTTCTGGGGGATTAGTGAGAATACAGATGTAAGGGTTTGGGGTGGATGTAAATTGGAACGAATGTAAATGTCTTCATTATGCTGTATGCTGATTTACTGCTCACCCTCTACCTATATGTATGGACTGGTAATTCCCATTTCATTGTATCTGAAGAAGTGTGTGCGTGCACACGGAAGCTCACACCTTGAATAAAAAACTTTGTTGGCCTTAAAGGTGTCTGACCGGACTCAAACTTTGTTCTGCTGCTTCTGATCAACATGACTATCCCCGAATCTAGCAGAGAGTAAGCGAGAAAGGTTAAAAGCAGAGAGGGAAAGAGAGAGGTTAAAAGCTTTCCATTGTGGTGATATTTTTCTATTTGAACAGAACTGTCTTGGGGGAGGAACATTCAAAATGGGCACCCATCACCAGTAGGCGATTGCAAACTGGCCACAGCACATGCAAAAATAAATAAATAAATAAATAAATGCATTCTACCATCTCGTTTTCTGGCATGTGAAAACTGACCTCCATCTTGCTGAAATTTTGCAAATTAAAGAAGATTAGGATTGTGTTTGTGAAATGAAAAAAAGGTTAAATTATCTTACAAATCTTGACAGCAGTTTTAGAAGACATTGGCAGAGCATATTCCAGCATATTTTGTAGTAATAATAAAAGCTAGAATGTAAACCATATCTCATTAACATGGTATTGATTTGTTGTGCATGCAAACTCTACCTTGTCTGCACAAGGATTCTAATTCCAGTGGTTTCCTGACATGTATATGAGTCTCACCCAGAGAAGGACAACAAGAGATTGCATCTGAACTTAATCCATGTAGTTTGGAGAGAATTTGACTATATTCTAGTTTCTGACATATTAGATAGCAATATCATGTAGCTTATAGCCATGGGGAAATATTATAAGGCAAAACGAACAGAAAGTGCTCGGATGTATATTTGTCCTTCAGATTGGTGTATCTTGTAAGTGTAAAGCATGTGAAATGAGAATTCTGTAGCCTTTTGTGTTTGCTCTTAGATCAGTATTGTTGTCTAGGAAACACACAGTATGATAAGACATAAAGATCTTGCTACTAATAAAGTGTTGGGTGGATTACAAATGATAATGTTAACTTCCTTTAGCCACAACAGTGATTTAATGTTTCATGTCTCAAAACTAACATTATGAACTGAACTTGTATAATTTCTGTCAGACCCATATTTTAGCCTTCCCTGTAATGTTAGGCTATGGAACACACTGAAGTTTTTGGACAGCATAAGAACCTAAGAGGAGTCAATGCTGGATCAGGCCAGTGGCCTCTCCAGTCCAACACTCTGTGTCACACAGTGGCCAAAAACACCATGGGCCCTCAGGAGGTCCACCAGTGGGGCCAGGGCACTAGAAGCCCTCCCAATGTTGCCCCCCCCAAGCACCAAGAATACAGAGCATCACTTGCCCCAGACCGAGAGTTCCTATCTATACCTTGTAGCTAATAGCCACTGATGGACCTCTGCTCCATATGTTTATCCAATTCCCTCTCGAAGCCGTCCATGCTTGTAGCCACCTGTCAGGATTCTGGTTAAATCAGTTCTCAACACCCGTCACTTCAAAGAAAGCTAACTTTATTGAGACTATGATAGCCGACTTCCGGTTTATGGCGGTGCGCTAGCAGACTCACCTCCCGGACCTCCCGGGGGTGAAACTGCGCTCCAGCCGAAGAAGGGGGTGCGCAGGCTTGCAAAACCCCCCCAGGGGCCCGGCGAAGGGACCCTGGCCATGGAACTTTTAAGAGGTTGCCTCTTCGACGGCGGAATGCCGGATAATTGGGGCGCCTCTTCGTTCCGATGGTTCTCCGTGCTGTGAGACCGTATGGACTTAGTGACGCTGACCGGGGCAAGCGCAGATCGTGTGGCAGAAATGAAATGAAAGCGAGGTCGAATGACCGATTATGAACGTGAGTCAATTTCGAAGCGTTTTGTAAAGGGAAAAAGATAGCTCCCCACCCCACAGAACGGGAAAAAGGCGAGCAGGGGAGGGACGCCTCCCATGCGCATGAACTTTTGAGCGATTGAGGGGGGCAGCGGAAGAAAATGCGAAGGAAACTGCCTAGAAGTACTTACCAAAGCCAATCTAAGCCGTCAAGCGCACATTCAGAGACTTTTTAAAAAATTGTGAAAGTAAGCAAACGATAAAGATGGCGGGGAAGAAGGACAGAGAAAAACTTTTGAAAGCGAAAGGGTCTGAGAGCCCAAAACTGGAAGTTACCAGTGAAGTAGCGGATTATATGCGCCCTCTGCTGGAACAGCTGAATAACTTCAAGGAACAGATGTCTATAGTGACTCAAAGCATTACTGCACAACAAACCCAAATAAACGATTTGATACAAATAATGAAGCAAGATGCTGAGAAGGTAAAGGAAATGGCTGTAACTACCCAGAAGATGAAGAAAAAAGTGCTAAAGCTGGAAAGGAAACAAATCTCCATAGAAGATCAACTGTTGCAAGTGCAAATGGAAAAGGCCAACATGATCCTTCATTTTTAGGGCATGCCAGAGAACAGAGGGGAGAATCTTAAAGAAGTGATGAGTGTGAATTGCTAGCCCCAGTGACAGAAATGAAGGCGGAATCTTTGCTGAACGACATGGATGTGGTCTATAGATCATATTCAGGCTATATAAAGAAAAATAATCTGCCTGGGGAAATTGTTGTAAGATTCTCGAAGAGGCATGTGAGGGATGCAATTCTGAAAGCGGTTGCTGGAACACCCCTGAAAGTGGGGGAAAATACCATCAGCACGCTAAAGGATAT
>NW_015163133.1:194856-201840 GCF_001447785.1 Gekko japonicus
CCAGTGCAGGACCAGCCTAAAGCATCTCTGACAAATATCTGTCCTCCTCTTGAAAGCTGTCAGTGAAGGGGAGCCAACCACCTCCCTAGGTAGCTGATTCCACCTTTGAACCACTCTGACCGTGAAAAAGTGTTTCCTAATATCCAGCCGATATACCTTTCTGCATGTAATTTAAACCCGTTGCTTCGGGTCCTCTCCTCTGCTGCCAACTGGAACAGCTCCTTGCCCTCCTCCAAATGACAGCCTTTCAGATATTTAAAGAGAGCAATCATGTCCCCCCCCCATCTCTTCTCCAAACGAAACATTCCCAAGGCCCTGTGCCTTTCCTCCGTAGGGCTCAGTCTCCAGACCCCCGATCATCCTCGTCGCTCTCTTCTGCACCCTCTCGATTTGTCCACATCCTTTCTGAAGTGAGGCCTCCAGAAATGCACACACAGTACTCAAAGTGTGGCCTGACCAAGGCAGTATACAGAGGGGCTGTGACCTCCTGTGATTTTGATGCTATGGTTGCTAATACAACCCCAGACTGAATTCGCTTTTTTTGCCACCGCATCACACTGACTGCTCATATTTAGTTTACACTCCACCCTTACCCCAAGATCTCTTTCGCATACACTACTCCCCAGAAATGTACCCTCCATCCAGTATTTGTGCTTGACATTTTTGTGGCCCAGATGCAATACTGTACATTTATCTTTGTTGAATAGCATCCTGTTTGCAACTGCCCACTTCTCCAGATTATTCAGGTCTTCTTGAATTTTAACTCTATCTTGGGTATTTGCTACTCCTCCCAGTTTGGTATCATCAGCAAATTTAATAAGTAGCCCTTCTACCCCTTCATCCAGATCATTGATAAAAATATTGAAAAGTACCGGGCCTGAAACCGAGCCCTGCCTGAGCCCCCCGCTGGACACCTCCCTCCAATCTGATGAAACGCCATTGACCATCACTCTTTGGGTGCTGTCCTCTAACCAATCCCCTCTCCACCGAACTGTCCTGTAGTACAGCCCACAGTTTGCCCATCAGAATGTCATGGGGTGTCAGACTCCTCTTGGCATCATAATAAGCACGCTTTATAAGAAAGGTAATGTTATTAGAGCTGAAGGATGCATAACAGGATCACTGTTCAGAATGGGGCATACAGGCAATGGCAAAGCATATAATAAACTTTCAAACCACTACTGCCCAATTGCAGGGCTTCCCGCGCGCTTGCAGACTTTCCCTGCTCGCGCCTTTGGGCCTGAGAACTAACGGCTCCAAGTCTCTCATGTTATCTTCTTCTCACGGTGATTCATGAGAGCTTCCCCTGCACTAACAAGCCTGGCTTCCATCTGTGGCCTTGGGAGAAATAATTGTTACGGTGAGCTACAAAGCCATGCGCATCTACGAGTGTACACAAACAGACGCAAGCGCGCACACACACACGGAATGAAAACAAAGCATTGGCAGCTTGCTGACATGGGGAACCTTACCAAAAGCTTTACTGAAATCCAGGTAAATCACATCAACAGAGTTCCCACGATCCAGTAAGCTCGTCACACAATCAAAGAAGGAAACCAGGTTGGTCTGACAAGATCTGTCGGGGACAAAACCATGCTGGCTTCTCCGGATCACTAAGTGGTCCTTCAGATGCTTACAGATCGATCCCTTTAAAATCTGCTCTAATATCTTCCCAGCAACAGAAGTCAGACTGACTGGCCTGTAGTTTCTTCCCTTTCTTAAAGATTGGGATAACATTCGCTCTCCTCCAGTCTTGTGGCACCTCCCCAGTCCTCCAGGAGGCCTTGGAGATGATGGACAGAGGCTCTGCAAGTTCCTCAGACAGTTCTTTGAGCACTCTTGGGTGCACACCATCTGGCCCAGGGGGTTTGTATTAATCCAGTGCAGCCAGGTGCCTCTCCACAATCTCCCTGTCAATGTCAACTGGACACTCAGGTGTCCTGTCATGTCCTATACCTTCTCTAGATGGGCTCAAGTTCTTCTGGGAGAAAACAGAGGCAAAGAAGTCATTAAACCTGTCTGCTTTTTCTTTGTCCTCCACCAGTTTCTCCTTCTACTCCCAAAAGTGGTCCAATTGCCTCTTTTACCTTGCATTTGCTTCTCATGTACCTGTAGAAGTTTTTCTTATTGTAGCGGGCCTCCCTGGCCAAACTAGGGGATTAGTTTGAATCATTATCCCTGTAGCTGTGTGTCTGCATAGCATTTGAAAATAGCAAGAGTCCAGTAGCACCTTCTCTTGTTGACCTGCACGATACCTCACAAGAATACAGATCCTTGTCCCAATGAGTCTTGGTTCCCTCCCTACTTCCCAGCTACCAGCTTTGTATGCCCCCCCCCCCCAATATAAACCAAGCCAGGAAATGCAGAGGGGGCATCAGGCAGGCAGTGGGCTGGATCCAGGCAGTTCAGTCTTGCTCAGTTCCCTCCTTACTCTGGCCCATGTCTCAGATGGCTTTGGAACGTGCAAGGCCCTATGGTCCCCTGCATAGTTTCTTTGACAGTTTTGTAATATCAGACACTAGGAGTAAGGCCCGTTGTGGGAAGAAATACAACGAGCTCTAGAAGGAAGCTCCAGGTGAGTGTACCGGTTGTGGCGGGGGGGGCGGCAGAGGGAAGGGGGAAATAGAGGGAGGCGAGCCATGTTTATTTCCTTCTGCTTAGCTATAAGGCAGGGCTGTCTCAAGTCATTTTGCTGCCCCGAGTGCCTAGTATGGGAGGACAGCCTCATGGTTAACAGGTATGGTTCCCTCCATCCCTGACTTATGTTGATTTGGGGTTATGCAGTGGCAGCTAAGATAGAAAAGCACCTCCTCCTGTGCCATGTCTTCTGGGTTCCAAGGTCTGGAAAGCGGTTCCATAGCCAGTTACAGGGTTGCCAACTCTGGGTTGGGAAATACCTGTAGATTTGAGGGGTAGAGCCTGGGGAGGGACCTCAGCAGGGTATAATGCCATAGAGTCCATTGCCGAAAGCAGCCATTTTCTCCAGGAGAACTGATCTTGGAGATCTCCAGGTGCTGCCTGGAGGCTGGCAATACTAAGGGGAGGGCCAGGCCTGTAGGTTTGAGGGGTAGAGCCTGGGGAGGGCAGGGTTTGGGGTGCGGAGGGACCTCAGCAGGGTATAATTCCATAGAAGTCCATTGCCCAAAGCAGCCATTGTAATAGCTGGAAAATTTTCTGTAGGGGATGTGCTGTGGCTGGGGAACACGGTGATTTCTGGGAGATCTCCAAGCCCCACAGAGAAATCTGCAACTTCAGTGACCGTTTAAGGGAAAATTGGGGTATGTATTTTACCTCAGGACACATTCAATGAGTCCCAACAACAACACACTGTTTAGAATGTTAGAGGCAAAGGCCAATCAGGCCACATATGCAAATAACCTCTGTGTTCCGACTGGCTATTGGGGGGAGAGGAACAGCAAACTGTTTAGAATATTGGAGGCGAGACTCAGGCAACACAGCCAGTGGATAGGAACAGCTTTTGAGTGACAGATCAGGAAGCCAACAGATTTGGGAGCATGTAGAATGTCCAGGAGAGTCCACGACCAAAACAGAATTATACAGAGAAATTCTCCAAGATTCACAGCACAGCCCTTGCCATTCCAAAGCAATGTTCATGGAAAAAAATTAAGAATTATACTAAGTCATCTGTAGTATCTCAAAGGCTTTATTGAAATCAACTCATGAAGCCAGGTACTTACATTTTTCAGCTCTAACACTGGGAGCAAGTCTACATGTTCCATTTTGTACAGTTAAGATTTCAGGACAGCTATAACTATTTTAAACCACTTTGAATAATGTCATTCATACTGCCTGTATTTTAATGATAATTATATATCTGCTTGTATGGAAAAGTGATCAATATGAACTATTTCTAGATTAACATAAAGATCATGTCATACAAAATGATGTACATTTGACAGTTTATAAGTGAAGATTTGTACGGTCATGGTATTTCTGGAAGGGATCATTGGCATACCAGTTTCTTCTCTTCCAAAAGGAAGTGGTCATTTTATCAAGGAGCTTGGATTGAGTTTTATTGCAAAACACTTGTTGCCTCAAGCGCTGTTTCCGTCTAGCACTTTTCTTCCAAAGTCTCTTCTTATAACCAGCCTGTTAGCAGATAGCAAAGAATTCGAAGTCATACTAAAACAGGATGCTTTTTACAGAACAGATAAATATTCCTTAACCAATCAGATCTGCATACGGCCAGGTGTATTTCCTCCATTTTATTACCTTTTACACTTTCTAACATAGGTGTAATCTTCGAGGGGGCTCGGGGGCTGAGGCTATTCCCGAAATTTTCCAGGGGTGAATGATCCCCCTTCCGAAAATCACGCCTATGCTGCCCACCCATTCTCTCCCTGCCCCAGCCCTTGGGGGGGGGGGGGCTCAAGAAGCCCTGGCACCCTGCTGCCGAGTCTGCTCGCACCGTGGAGACTCACAGCTCGGCTGGGCAGAGGGCGCCCCTCCTGGCCTGGTGCCGTGTTTGCCCTGCAGAGCAACATTGCACAGCCTCCCTCTTTCCCACAGCTCCTCCACCCTGGCCGGTGGCTGGCAGCCCGCGGGATCTTAGAGCGCCAGGCGCCCAGCCTTGGGGGGAACCCACGCCCACTGGCTTCCTCGGGAGCAAGCCGGCCTGGTCACCAGCCTCGGTGCGCCCTGGGTTGTGCTCCCTGCGGCCTGAAAAGAACAGAACGGGCATGTTAAAATTTGGGGTTTTTTTGTTTAAGTGCCACTCTTTAAAGGAAGAGGACTCTTGTCTTGGCCTCCAATGTCTAGTAAAAGGTTAAGAACAGTTGTGATTCCCAGACCGGATGCAAAAGGGGAAGGGGCAAACTCTGAAGTTCTTCTCCGGTTGGGACCCAGTTTTCCTTTCGGAAGGGCTGCAGGGCTGAGGCTGCTGGGAAGCGTGAAAATCTGCGGGGCGTGGAGGGGCAGGGGAGATAGGAGGGGGAGAAATTCCCGGAGGCTGGGCAGCCCTGCAAGGGGGTCTCTCTGGGTCCCACGTGCAAGGGGTGGTCAGGCTGGCCCTTCCTCTGCTCCCGAGGAGGGTTGCCAGCTCTGGATCTGGCCCCTTAAACTGGGGATGGATTTGTAGCAAGGAGCAGGAGGGGACCGGGTTTTCCTCTGGGCCTGGAAGAGATTCCCTTCCTGATCTCTGCAGGTGAATCCTCGGCTAGAGGGGAGGGGGAAAACGGAGGCCCCCTGTGGCGACCCCTCCCCAATCTACCAGCCCGAGAGGGCTGCCCCTTTCCCCCCTGTCTCCCCTCAGCTGAGCTCCCTCAGTGGCCTCCAGGAGAATCCCACCCAGAGAGCCCTGGGGAGGGGGAGGGGTTGCCTTCTCTGCTCTCCTCAAAAGAATCTTTCCCTTCTTGTGGCAAGTGGGATATGGGCTTTGGAGCAGGAGGAAGTGCGCAAGTGCCACTCGGGTGTACAAAATGCAGAGATCATTCATTTGGCTTGGCTTGGGGTTTTTTTTGCGTAGTAGTAGGTTGCATGATCCCCCCCACGTCCAGAAGCGTATCATCCTCCAGTCTCTGAGCATGAACAGAGTGCCTTGCATTGATTTACAGAAACATTAGATGTGTTGGGCACATGGATGGGGAGGGAGGCATTTCTGTAATAAGGGAGAGGCTGTACCTCAGTGACAGATCTGATCCTTTGCATAGAGGAGATCCCTGGTTCTATCCCGGGTATCCCCTCCCAAACCTGCACTCCATAAGGGGACAGGCCTTGAGGACAACTTCTAAGTTCAGGAATTGAAGACACACCACCATAGCTCAGTTTCTATCTGGAGTTAGGCAAAGGGAGAATGCTATATTACACCTCTTGAAATTGTTCCCTTGCCTCCCTGTTAGTTTCCAGTTTCCAGGTTCAGTTTGAGGGGCTGGTTATCACCAGGAAACCCCCAGTCCTGCAGGGCAGCCAGTCCCATTAGCCTGTATGTGTGCAGGTGCCTTCCAGAGGGTCTATCAAGGCCAGTCTGGTTCTGCTGTACGAGATTGGGGGGGGGGGACACATGCAGATCAGAGGCCTTTTAAAATTCCCTTTTGTCCTGTGTGCAGCCCAGAAAGAACATTGGCAAGAAGTGTGCACTCTATACACTTTCATGCTCTTAATTTTGCTGTTACTTAAAATGGTGTGGTACAGTTTCAAAGGGACAACTAACTGGGATGTATAAAAGGAATGGCAGGATTGCCCACTGGAAACAATGGGAGAGGCTTGAAGGCCCACGGGAGCTAATGGGAGCCACGGGTGCCAATTGACTTGCATGGGCTCTACTGAAATGCACTGCAGCACAAAAAAGTTGCAAAGAAAATTTGGAATGGTTTTTCCATTAAGGTGTTTGGGCCCAGATAGGATACTCTGGGACTGGAATGACAGCCCCCAGAGTGGAAAGACGGTCCCTAGGAAGAGAATCTGTGCTCGTGTACTGGAATGACAGTCCCCAGAGTGGAATGATGATCTCTAGCAATAGAATCTGTGCTGTGGAACACTGAAATGACAGGTCACAGAGTGGAATGTCAGGACATCCCCTAGGAATAGGCTCAGTGCTCTGGGACTGGAATGACAGGTTGCGAAGTGGAATGACAGCCCCTGGGAACAGGCTCAGTGCTCTGGGACTTGTACTCACTTGTAGGATATGAGTTTGAAGTGAGAAGATTGCTTTTACTCTGAACTCTGTACATTTCTCAGATATTGAGTGCACAGCAACTGTTTAGTATTCTGGCTCAGAGACTTCAGCCACGCATTTACCAAACGAAGGCATCTGTCATGCCATAATTTAGTAAATTTCAGTACAAAGCCACCCTTATGAATAAGGCAGAAACAAGACTCCTGTAAATGAAAGCCCAGGTAAACTTTTAAAATGTTCCCCTACAGGCTTTTCTGTGTTGTCTTCCTTACTGTCAAATTTGTGACCATTACTTTGTCTGATGCACATGGTATGTATATTTGCAGATCTTAAAGTGACTATTCTAAAAG
>NW_015163133.1:202027-202842 GCF_001447785.1 Gekko japonicus
CCTCCCGCCCAACCCCCCCCCCCCCGGAAATTGGAAAGTCTATGCCCTCGCTTTCTAATGCCCTCCCCTCACCCACCACACACATGCATAAAAGAAAACATTACCCTTCTTCTCAGCCAAAGGCCACAGTGCAGTCTGAGAAACCGATGAACCACAGCTTTCACAGTTTTCCTTTTCCCTTTTCGTAAACTGTATAGGATAACAGTCCTTACTTGCTGATGAAGGATACTTGGTAGCAGCGGTGTTACGCTGAATTTGAAAAACCAATAAGATATCAGATCAAACCCTAATATACAATACTGATAAATTCCTATCAGGAATACAAAAGTAATAAAAACTGAACACTTCACCAAAGTCTTTTCATTGCTATCAAGAGTGCTATCAAGATGTGAAGGCCCAGAAAAAAAACGGAAAAATTTGGGAAAAACCCATTTTTTTTCCTGAAGCCTTTTTTGTTTTCCCCCAAAGAATTGGAAAAATTAAAAAGGGGGGGGGGGAGGGAAGGATTATGGAACATTTTATTTTAACATGATGAATAAAATATTTTAAGACAAGGTGTTCCAATATTTTCCAAATATTTCTAAAAAATATGTATGGTATCAGATTAATCTAATTTCTGTGCACTGAGGACAAGCAAGTCCTAGGTTACAAACTGAGCTCTTCAATGAATAATGGCAGACACAACAGAGTAGCTGCAGAAGCAGAGACTGAAACTGATAATTACAGCTCAGAAAATGATTCTGATTAAATTTCATGCCCATTCATTGAAACTTAGTCCCACACCCCCTTCTATACACTTCCCCCCTCTTCAATTC
>NW_015163133.1:203323-208372 GCF_001447785.1 Gekko japonicus
GTCCTTGATCAAGAAGAGGGCTGGACAGGAGGTGTGCACAAGCCTCCTATTCTCTGCCGTGGTTTGTGTGCACACACTAAGGTGGGGAGAGGAGATTGGGTTCTAACATGTCCTGTGGGGATCCTTACACAGTGGACTAGTATTGGCAAATGCCTTCCACAGGGTGTTTTGCTCCTTAGCGATTAGCAAAGGAAGGAATTTTACTACTTTGAAAAGCAATGTAGTCAAGATAAATAATAGTATATTTCATTTAAAATTAGATGCTCTTTCCTTTTCTTTGAGAAACAGAAGGGTCATTTTAACTTGATTTATATTTGTGATATACTGAAGACCCATATCATGTGAGACCAAGTCACAAAATTTAGGAAAGAAGATTACCTTTTACCAGAGCGTGAAAACAACTGCTAGAATGCTTCTCTCCTGTTTAAGGAATCTGTTGTTTCCACAAACAGAAGCAAAGGTGTAGCATTTCAATGGGAGCTTGGCATGGGTCTCAAATGTTCTTACCATAGTTATGTTCTCAGTGCTAACTTGCATTTCTCCATTTTCTCTGTATTATTCGGCCGACAGAACAAAGTACGGCTATAACCTTATGCTTTTACTAGTTCATGAGAGGGCTTGGTGTGATGTGATCCATTTATACTTTTACTAAAAACATCAATAATGGTTTATACTAGCATTCCCTTTACAACAATAATTACAGAAAATGACAGTGGACCAGGAAGCTAGAGAACAGCTGGAGCGGCTGCTATAATAATATTTTGGTTCATGATTTCTATCATCTTTATCCTATACCAAAGACTGACCCCTGCGAAAGGAGGCCATGGGCCTGGGGGGGCTGGAATGAAGGGGGGGTTATTTATTCATTTCATTTATACCCTGCCTTTCTCCCCAGTGGAGACCGAGAGTGGCTTATATTGTTCTCCTGTCCTCCATTTTATTCTCACAACAACCCCATAAGGCAGGAATGGGCTGTGAGTGTGTGAATAGCTGAAGGTTATCCAGCAAGCTTCCATGGTAGAGGAGGCATTCAAACCTGCCCCCCCGGCCCCTCGTCTGACACTTTGACCACTACATCACACTAGGTTAAGCCAAAAGCCTCATGGATAAGCATGCAATTGTGTTAAAAATCATTTGCCTACCTGTTCAAGACTGAGACTGAATGTCCACAAGAAACACTGCCCACAGGTAGAAGGAATTTTTTAGTAGAGGCTGCCAACAAGGGCCCCGGCTTGATAGAAAGTGTAGACATCCCAGAAATAGTGTGGATATTGCAAGTGCCATTAAACGGCAAAGGGACCAAAGAACGGAAAGATCTTAGAAACCCTGAGGAAAGAAGGGGAAAAAATTGTTATAAGGGAGTAAAGCAGGTAACCAGGCCAGGGAGCCAGATATGGGCTACAACCTGGTTTCTTGCCCTTTGATCTCTTGCCAAAAATAAGCAGTCACATAAGAGCCATTAAGGAGCAGGGAGCTAGGCCTGAACACCCAGTCAAGAGTGGAAGCTGGGAGGGAAAGCCTTTACTGCTAGAGGGGAGGGAGGGGGAAATGAATCTGGAAGAGGACTCAAAAAAGTGAGTATATTCATGGGATTCTACGCTTTACACTATTGTTTATTCCGAGCCTTAGGGATGGGAGAGGCTAGAAGATGAATGCCACCTTCTGCTTCTGAAGCAGCCAGAGATATGGGTTTTCAGGAAAAGAGTGAATCAGAAAATTAGCAAGTGTAACACATTTATTTCGACTTCTATTTAATAAACTTTTTTTCAATTATCACATGATAACTTTGTTTCCCAAAAGCAATGAATATTTGAACTGAAATATTTGATTAGGGGAAAAAATGAAGTCTTATATTCAGAGATGTGAAACCCTGGGCAAAACAACAACAACAAAAATGTGTGTGTGTGGGGGGGAGGGATTTTTCCCAATTTTTTCCCCCAATTTTTCCATGGAAACATTGAGAAATTTTGAGATGCACTAAAAAACTTTCATGAAATCTTTTCCACCTTTAGAATAAGTCAAATGCTTCTTAAGGAAAGATTTTACTCACTCAAAATGTACATTAATTTTTTTAATGGAAAAATTGGGTAATTTTGGGGAGCACTAAAGAAAACTCCTATGAAATTCTGTTTTCTTTCAGAATAGAATGTACTACGATCATGTTAGATTAGCAGCTCTCTACTGCTTTCATATTTGGTCGTTTTGTCAAACTTGAGATCTCGCTTGCCATGGTTCCTAAAGATCTGGGCCCTGCAAGGGATTGGAATTCCATGGGGGGGGGGGAGGATGAGTGCAAGAGTGTGAGAATAGCTTTGTTGTAGTGGCAGTGTAACTCTTCTAAGATACCTCTCTTCTCAGGGATGACCTTGGACGTTGCCTGTGCCTGCTTTGCTGTCTTAGATAACATCACAGTAGATTTATGGGAGGGGGCTGGAGCGTGAGAAAGTTAGGCAGGATGACTGGGGAGTATGATTGGACTGGACCAAAGGGGGGGGGGCTTGTTTGAACTTTGTATATCTGTGGGTTTTGGCATCAGAACTTTAGTTCTGACGCTGCAAGTCTTAGCTTTGAACATCTTTATTTCTGAATGGACAAATCACTGCCAGAGTGTTGTTGAGAGTAACTTTGTCCAAGAGTCTGACACATTTTCAATTTTGCTTGTAGAAAATTAAGGCATTTATATTTTAAAATTCTATACATATGCCAGTGAATACAAATTTATATCCTAGCATGATCCTAACTGATGTTTTTAAGTTGTTAAAGTAACATAATGGGTTTAGGTTTGATAGGAAAAGATAGGAAAAGTATTGCATATATTGTATATATTTCAATCCCCAAATTTCTGTTCCCCTGCTGTAGCTTCAACATTTCCAGAAATTTACATCTCTGTTCATTATTTATTGGAATAATACTTCTAAAATCCCTCCCTACTTCACATTAAGGCAAGAGACATTTTGTACTTTTGTTGTACACGAAGGACTTTATCAGACTGAACGTACAGGGTTCTACCCCAGCCTACTTAAATCCACATTCCAGTTTTAAACCCCTACTCAAAATTAATCATCACAGAGAGCCAATAATCAGCAGGTACACTCAGAATCTTACTTAGATCTACTGAGAATGAGGCTTACTCTCAGGAAAGTACCCTCAGGTTTGCATGTTAAGTCACAAAAGCAAGATTTGCTTCCACACAAAGTTGTATTCAACACGACCTGCAAGATGGGCCCCATCATTTCACACACCTTGGTTCTGCAGTATGAAACACTTGTTTTCTCATTAAGAAATGTTGCCTTCCCCATATGTTGTGTGGCATGGAGAATCCATTAGTTGAGAATGATCTGATGAGGTTTCAGGATTTTGTTTAGTAGAGCTCATTCAATTTCTGATCACTTTCTGCCACCAACAACATACCCTGTTTTCCCGAAAATAAGACCTACCCCCAAAATAAGCCCTAGCAGGATTTCTATGCATTTGTGGTATAAGCCCCAGTGTGTTTTCTTGAGAAAAAATAAATATAAGACAGTGTCTTATTTTTGGGGAAACACGGTACCTTTAATTTCTTCTTTTGCCAGTCCAGATTTTATGAAAAGTTCAAAGAGACTGCATGGTCCTCCCCTGTTACTGTTTGGACAGTCCCTGTTGTTTATTCCTATCCTCTGTAGGGTTAGCATTTCTAACTGGGAAACCTAGTAGGAAACTGTGGAATCACCAAGAGGCATTGACAAGAAGTGACTGATGAAAACAGTAGACACACAATGTAATTTCTAGGCGCCATGGCACATGTGACTTCTTGAGCCCCAGCGTATGGCTTGGCTCTGTTCTGATTTGCTCTTCTACTGTTTTGACGTCTCCACTGAGCACTCACTTGATCTGCACCCTATGAGAATACCAGACTGCATTGCAAGGGTGTAGAAAGCCACACACCTCCTGGCTATGGACAGTAGGTGAACATGTGCTTTTAAATCCTGAACTTTTTATTTTAAGCAGAAAGTACAATCTGGTGCGTACTTAAAAACAAAAACGTTGAAGTAATGTTCAAGTATAGCTTTAATAACTTATTTAACACGGTGATGGGCCAGTGCTCCCTCCAAGCTGGTGGGTCTTGTGAGCAGAAATCCTACTTTGTGAGTGGCGGGCATTAAAGCGGTGAGTGAGTGATTTGGCTACCACTGCATCAATTAGTCTGCTCTGGAGCCCCGTCCTTCCTGAGCTGAGACAAAAAACGGGTGAGCCGGGGGCTAAGGAACTGTGAGCTAGCTCGCACTGACTCAGCTGAGAGGGAACACTCTGTGTGAACTGGCTCCAGTGAAAAACACCCGTGCTGGGGCTTCCTGTGAGCTCTCAGTGGGCTTCTCAGCCCATGCACGTGATGAAGAGATTCCGAACATGGACTAACATCACCGTTAGTCCATCTCTACCTGGCCCTGGATGAGGGAACATCAGTCCCTGGAGCAGATGAGGCTGAACAGTTATAAAAATGCCATCTGATATTATGTTGAACATCTAGAGCACTGTAGTCTTTGATTGTTATGAATGCTTTTGTATTGTGGGATTTATAAATGTTTTTAAAGTTGTTTTATATTGGCGTTTGCCGCTTGTAAGCCGCCCTGAGCCCGCATTGCGGGGAGGGCGGGGTATAAATTGAATTAAATAAATAAATGGGTAGATGCCCCTTGGCTAGGTCTCTCAGCACGGCCGACTAAGAGGGTGGAAACTCTTTGGGGCCTGGTCACTGGGTGAAGGGCTTGCATAGGCGGTGCTCAGGTTGGGGTGGCGGGCATATATGCATGGGGGCGGGCTCGAGGAGAAGATGAATAAGAGGAGAGATTGGATTTATATACCCCACCTGGCCCCCCCTCACTGCCCCCAAAGGAGTCCCAGGGCGGCTTCCAAACCCCTCCCCCTCCCCCGACAGACACCCCCTGGGAGGGCTCCGAGAGACCCTGCCGCTCTGTCTGTCTGTCTGTCTGTCTTCCAAGGAGGGCTCTTGCCAGAACTCGCGGCTGGCCCCCGGGGTCACGCCAGCCAGCCAGCCAGCCAGCCGGGGGC
>NW_015163133.1:208952-228839 GCF_001447785.1 Gekko japonicus
TGTAGGGAGGGAGACGCCTGCAGGCAGACCACGTGTCCCCGCCCAAGGCAGCGTCTGGAGGAGCCCCCCCCCCTTCCCGGGCTAAGGCAAAAACGGGGTGAGCCGGGGGCTAAAAAGACTGTCAGCTGGCTCGCACTCCCTCGGCTGAGAGGGGACACTGCTGGCTGGGACCGAGTCCCACCAGAGGCTGGCCCAGCTTCCAGCACAAGGACAAGGGCCTCCCGAGACTCTGGAAGCAGCCCGTCAAGCCTTGGGGGGAGGTGGGCAAAAAACACTTAGATCTACTTAGAGTTTGCAACGGATCTTTGCCTCACTGGAGAGGAGGAGGAGGCATTTCTCTTCAGGTAAACATCTTTATCTCCAAGGGGGAAGAGCTCTGTCAGCTATGCGGCCCTGGTACCTTCTTGCTCCATGCTTTGATGAGAATGGGAACCCCTTCGTTTAGGCGCTCAAACCCATCAGGGGACCTCGCTGTGAATCCTGTCTATCTTCCCCTCTCCCGCCTTTAGAGTTACTTCTGACACTGAATGCATGCACAGGTGACCTGCCTTTACTGTACTCAATAAACCGGAACCTTTTCAAGGAACTGTTGGGAACTGATTGCTGCGGGACTCTGACAGAGTGTCAGAACTCCTGTAATCCCTGACCCCGTGAGCGGCGGGGGTGGTGGTGGGGAAGTGCCAGTTACCACTGCAGAGGAAGTCCCCATCCACGTGTGGTGTTTATAGCCAGGAGGAGCCACAAAACTGGCAGTCCCCTCAGGCCACTGGATGTAAGGGTCATGGGCTTCCTAGCACCATGGAGAATCGGGCCATGGGATTTATAACAAACTCCCAGGTTTCCCAGTGAGACCCTGTTCCCATCATGACAGGCACGGTTTGATAATTGCAGGGCTCACGCATGGTTGGACACATCCATCTGGGTGAAAATCAGGGGCTCAGGTAACCGCTGCACTGGGACCCCCAACCCCAAGGAGCTAATCAAGTCTCTAGCACACCCCAGTCTATGAGCACCCTCCCCCCCCACGTACCTGGGTCCCCATCACTGACACAGTCACGAAAAATAAAGGGGGATGGCTGCTCACTAACCTTTTACAACAGGTCCTGGCCTTTCCCCACCGGCTGAGGGTTCTCGTCTCTGCTGGAGGACACCACCCCCGACTGAGTGCCTAGTTGGGAGGGCCCGGGGTAACTTTGGGCACAGGGCCCCTTTTTTGTCAAATGTCTCCGTCCCCTTCCACTCAGGAGCATTGGAGGCAGGGGGTGTGATCACTGTGGGGCAAAAGGCCACATAGTGGCCAGCCTCTCCGCAGCGAAGGCAGAGCCCGTGGCGCATCCTCTGGTCACGCACGGGTTCCTTTGGCTTGGAATGGGGGGGGGGTCTTTGGGATTGCCCCTGAGATCTTCAGGTACTCTTTAGGGGAGGTCACCTTGGTCATCTGGAGGTGGTTCCCTCCCCCAGGCCGCCAGGGAAACTGGGTTCACATTCTGCAGCACCACTTCCCAGATCTGGTGGCTCAGGCCAAGACGATATTGCTCCGTGAACACAGGCTCAGGCCACCCCTGGATCTTAGCCGTGTGCATCTTGAACTCATCGGAGTACTCACGCACTGACCTAATTCTGTATTGTGATGGCATTTGGCTATATTGTTACGCCAATCGCTTTATTTACAGCAGATGGCTAACTAAATTTAACGTGAGTCCTTGCCAAAGTTTACGGAGGTTCTGCCAGCCCCAGAGAGTACCAGTGATGGAGGCGAGACGGGTGTTTTTCCAAAACAAATTGTCTTTTTACTGAGCAATATCAAAATCACATACACACAAAATCAGTCTCACATTCGCATACAATCAAGGTTCCTTTAGACTTACAGAAAGATATCAAGATAGTTTCTCATTTACTTGGAGGTAGGTAGGTATCAGTTTATACTTGCCTGTCCCTGAAGTCTCGTCTGATGCAATGTAAGATAGGGGAAGAAAGTAATACCTAGAGGTGTTAACTAAATCACACTTGCTAGAATCAGCCAGCAAAGTATGGATCTCTTTGGCTGTGCACACCAAGAGATCAGGTGAAGACAAAGGATTTTAGCAGGCTGGGCAGAAGGGGAGTTAAAGCAGGCAGGAGGGGGGTAGTGGCTAGCAAAGACCTTAACGCAGGGTCTTCGCGTTTTATAGTGAAATCTTTGGGTGGGTGGCAACCCATTCCAATCCCAAAGAAGGGCAATGCCAAGGAATGTTCAAACTATCGCACAATTGCACTCATATCACACGCTAGCAAGGTCATGCTCAAGATCCTACAAGCTAGGCTTCAACAGTACGTGGATAGAGAACTACCAGAAGTACAAGCTGGGTTTCGAAGAGGTAGAGGAACTAGAGATCAAATTTCCAACATTCGCTGGATTATGGAGAAAGCAAGAGAGTACCAGAAAAATATCTACTTCTGCTTCATTGACTATGCTAAAGCTTTTGACTGTGTGGATCACAACAAACTATGGCAGGGCCTTAAAGAGATGGGAGTACCAGACCACCTCACATGTCTCTTGAGAAACCTGTATAAGGGCCAAGAAGCGACAGTTAGAACCGGATATGGAACAACTGATTGGTTCAGCATAGGAAAAGGAGTACGACAAGGATGTATATTGTCGCCTTGCTTATTTAATATATATGCAGAGTACATCATGCGAAATGCTGGCCTGGATGAATCACAAGCGGGAATTAAGATTGCTGGGGAAAAGATCAACAACCTCAGATATGCAGACGATACCACTCTGATGGCAGAAAGTGAAGAGGACCTCAAGAGCCTCTTGCTCAGGGTAAAAGAGGAGAGCGCAAAAGTGGGCTTGAAGCTCAACATCAAAAAAACTAAGATCATGGCATCCGGCCCCATCACTCCTTGGCAAATAGAAGGGGAAGCTGTGGAAGTAGTGACAGACTTCACGTTCCTGGGATCCCAGATCACTGCAGACTGTGACAGTAGTCATGAAATTAAAAGACGCCTGCTCCTTGGGAGGAAAGTGATGGCGAACCTAAACAGCATGATAAAAAGTAGAGACATCACCCTGCCAACAAAAGTCCGCATGGTCAAAGCAATGGTATTCCCAGTAGTCATGTATGGCTGCGAGAGTTGGACTATAAGGAAGGCCGAGCGCCGAAGAATAGATGCTTTTGAACTATGGTGCTGGAGAAGACTCTTGAGAGTCCCTTGGACTGCAAGGAGATCAAATCAGTCAGTCCTAAAAGAAATCAACCCTGACTGTTCCCTGGAAGGCCAGATAATGGAACTGAAGCTCAAATACTTTGGCCACCCAATGAGAAGGGAGCGCTCACCGGAGAAGACCCTGATGCTGCTGGGAAAGACTGAAGGTCAAAGAAGATGGGGACGGCAAAGGATGAGATGGTCAGACAGTACATGAAGTTGAGCCAACTTCAGAGGACGGCGGAAGACAGGAGGGCCTGGCGGGAGCTGGTCCATGAATAACAACAACGCACGTCGCCCGGGACGTCGCCACGGCAACCACGCGCTCGGCGCACCGCGCCGCTTAAAGAGCCCCGCCCAGAGGGTGCGCGGCCTCCCCTCTGTCTCACGCAGGCGCACGGGAGCTCGCCGCACAGTGGCCACCGCCACCGGCCGCTTCTTTTCCCATTGGTCCTCCTCCCTTCCGTCGGACGGCCCGCGTCCACCCTTCCCCTGCGGATTGGCTAGCGCTTCCGCCCGACGCCCCCGAGCCCCGCCCCCGCGTGACTGTTTACGCATGCGCGGAGAGTGGGCCGGCGGGCAGGCAGGCAGGCATCCTCTCGCGGCGCTTCTCCTCCTCCGCCGCCTCCGCCTCCCTCCGCGGCCGGGCCGACGATGCTGCTGCTGCGGATCTGCCGGCGAGTGCGGCGCCCGGCGGTCCAGGTGAGCGGCCTGACAGCGGGCGGGCGGGCGGGCGACCTCCACCCCCCCCCCCCCCCCCCCCCCCCGGGGGGGGCTCAGGGGGTTGGGGGGGGGGGGGAGGGCGTCTCTCTGGGAGCAGGGCCGTGAGGGGGAGGGGGGGAGCCCTTCCGGATGACGGGGGCGGAGCCGCTTCTGCCGCACGTCCCCCCCCCCCTCTCCTCTCTGGCGGGGAGACCCTCGGCTGGACTCCTTCACAGTGTTCTGCAGACCACCTTTCAACGACTCTCAAGATGGTGTTCTGCAACGTAACACCTGAAACAATCGATTTCTCAAAAAGTTGTTTTGGATCAATAACCAGGCATAAGCTTGGGAGTCAGTGACTCAGCCCGCCTGGACATCACTCTCTTAAGGGTTGTTTATTCTTGGACGAGAGGCCTTTTTCTTAACCTGGGAGGCTGCCCTCTGACCCCTCCCCTCTGTCTCTTTTTTGTCCTCTCACTTTCTGCACATGGTTTTACTCCCACACACAGGATGCCGGACAAGCTGGCTGTTTGTGATCGGGAAAGTACTCTTTAGATTAGACTTCCACCGTCGGCTTCCTTCTTGCTCCATGATCGGCACAATTTTCATCTTACAAAACAGGCTGGAGAAGTAATATCCATTTTCTTAGTGGCGGCAAAAATTTTAATTGCACTTGGTTGGAAAAGGACTAAAGTGTGCCTACAGTAGCGCAATGGGATAATAGTATCTCAGATAAAATTTCAACGCAGTTATCCTTAAACGATAAGCACAATTCCGCTATTAGTTTTACTGAAAAATGGTTTATATATATTTTTTTGAATATACTACTGCTAATCAGCCCCCAAAGTTTCAAATTACCAAAAAAGGACACAGATTTTGTGTTTTATTAGATCGTTCATAGTATGACTATAGATTGTTTTGTTATATGTTTGTGTATTTGTTATAAGAACTTTATCAGCTTGAATATCTCAATATATTTTTATTGTTCAATGGCTATATATGTATTTTATAAAAACTAATAAAATTGTTAATAATAAAAAAGAAAAGAAAAAGATAATGCCGTTATTAGCAGGCTTAGTCTTTATGCCCATAAACAAGGAATGGCTATTCATAGTGACTGTGAGCAATGGCTCTTAACTCATTATAAGTGCTCACGTTGCCCTGAAGGATTCACTGATTCTTGCTTTTGCCTCTTATTCTGGAGCGCAGTTTCCGTTTGCTCACACATGAAGTCATGACCAAAGGACAAGCGGTCAGCTCCGCAGTAGAATTGATGACAATGGAATAGTTGGCATTTCTGTTGCTTGGTTGCCCAGTCAAGTCCGACTCTTCGCGACCCCATGGCATTAGGATTGGTAGTATTAGGGACAGCTAATACGTATGATCCTGCCAACCTAGCAGTTCGAAAGCAAGACATTGCAAGTAGATAAATAGGTACCACTTCAGTGGGAAGGTCACAGCGTTCCGTGCGCCTCGGTGTTTAGTCATGCCGGCCACATGACCATGGAAACGTCTTCGGACAGCGCTGGCTCTTCCGCTTTGAAACGGAGATGAGCACCGCAACCCTAGAGTCGGACTCGACTGGCTTTCGAGCAAGGGGACCTTTACCTTTAATACGTATGAACAGTCAGCTGACCTACTAACTTCCACTTGTTTTTGCTCTTGCTTTTCCTCAAATGTTTAAAAAGATCACAAGGCAACCCACTGAAAATCAGATCATGGCTAGACATCAGCACATAATTTAGCCGGAAGTCCATTCACTTAAATGTACTAAAACATATGTGTTGGATTGTACCAGATGACTCTTGGTTTTTCATTTTGTAATGTTTAAAGTAGTTTGCAGCAAAAATATATCCTTCTCAACGTTTCAGAACTTTACACCTGTAATTGTAAGAAGGCCCGCTGTGGGCTTGAGGCTGGTCAGCTGATCTGTTCTTCTGCATTATCCTTGGTCACGTCATGTGTAAAGTAGAGCAAACTGAAAAGAACCTTTCCACAAAAGGTTTTATTTACTCCATTTATTTACTGCCTTTTAGTCACTGCAATCAAGTTAGCTGACAATCCCAAAAGTGTTTGCTATAATATAATGCGTACAATATAAAAGGGGGGAAAGCAAAGTTGAAGGGAGCTCAGAGGCTCACACTGTGTGTGTGTGTGTGTGTGTGTGTGTGTATTTGCGAAGCCTGATGATAGTACTTGTTCCTCAGGCCAGTGGATGCCGCCCTGTGTAGTGGCTCAGCACTTCTGGGAGAGGAAGAGCCACACGGCTGCTAGTCCCAGTCAAGTTGACAGATTTGGGGGGGGGTGTTCATCAGCATGGCATGCAGCCCCCCTGTTAATCATCAGTTAAAAGGGTCAAGTAGTGGGTGATGTGAAAGACCCTCAGTCTACCTGAGACCCTGAAGAGCTGCTGCCCGTCTGCGTAGACACTACTGAAGTCATGTATCATAACACAGCTTCATGTGTTCACGCCCGCTTGGCCGGGAGGGTTCTTGCTGTGTCATCTTTAGTCTTACATCTGAGTAAAGATGACATAGCAAACCAGCTTGAACACATGGAGTTGTATTATGGCACAATGGTGTCGGGCTGGCAGTTCAGACCAACTGACCATGGATGTTTGGTTATAATTCTCCCAAGTGACCACCAGCATGAGCTGAAAATAGTCATGTAGTTGATCTGTGTTACAGCCGGGTTATATAATTCCTTGTGGGAGACCAGATGCGCCCAGGGAAGTGACTACTATGGGTGCTGGTTCTGATCTTAAAAGCTACAAGTGGTTTGGGGAGCAGGTATCTGAAAGGCTGCCCAAGTTGTTCAGCCGTCTGTTAAGATCTGCCTCCCAAGCCCTGATCTCCATGTTCCTGCTTTCAGAGGTGAGGCAGGCGGCAGCCAGAGAGGGGCCTTTTTCAGTAGTGACGCCTCACCTGTGGATTACCTTGCTCCCCACCTGGTCCCTGTACTATCTTTTAGGCTCCAGGGCAAAGCTTTCTGTTTAACCAGGTTTTTAATTAGGGGATTGATCTTTTGGCATTGCTTTATAGTCTAGAAACGTCTCTCATCAGGGGAAAAAGGTAGCCTTATATGGGTTGTGCTTCCTCTTGCTCTGTGGGGAGGGCATGTGTGAATGTTCTGCCAAGGTTTCCACGATCCTGTGGAGGAGTCTGGCCCCCAGTTCATGCCTTGCCGGCTCTGCGGCTGGACAAGCTTCCACGCCTCGCTTACAAAGAAGAAGAAGAAGAAGAAGCCGGAGGAAATGCCAAAGCAGCCTAGAAAGCCAGCGGTTCCTTGTTCTGCCTCCCCTTTGCTAGCAGGGGTGGTGGGGAGAAAGAAGAAGAGCCGCCCCTACAAGTGTGCCTTCCAGTCCACTGACATGCGAAATCCAATGTTGCGAATCATTTTAAGCAGTTCTGTGCTCAGCCTGGGTTTTGAGTACCGGGCTTTTATTAACAATTGTTAAGTTTTCATGTTTTGTTTTGTAAGCTGTCTCAAGCAGGTTCCCTGGAGATGTGGCATGGAAAATTTCTAAATAAATAAATGGGTTTCAATGCAGCCATTATTTACTTTATTGCATTTTTCTTTAGAATTGCCTGTGTGGTAAAAGTTCACCCCATCAATTACGTCTGTGTCGTGGATATGCTACATCTGGAGAACATGGGTATGTATTCGTATTTAGTGTTCTTTTTTTGCATCGTCTCTGTGCTCGTAGCTCAGTAGTAGGCCGTATGCCCTGCACGCAGAAGGCCCAGGTTTTGATCCCCGGCATGCCCAGGTTAAAAAGGCAAAAGACCTCCATCCAAGCTTCTGGACAGCCATTGCCAGCCAGGGTAGACCCTGTGCCCCAGTAGTAGACCGTATGCCCTGCCAGTAGTAGACCGTATGCCCTGCCGGTAGTAGACTGTATGCCCTGCCGGTAGTAGACCGTATGCCCTGCCAGTAGTAGACCGTATGCCCTGCCAGTAGTAGACCGTATGCCCTGCATGCAGAAGGCCCAGGTTTTGATCCCCGGCATGCACAGGTTAAAAAGGCAAAAGACCTCCATCCCCGGCATGCCCAGGTTAAAAAGGCAAAAGGATCCCCGGCATGCACAGGTTAAAAAGGCAAAAGACCTCCTCCATCCAAGCTCCTGGACAGCCATTGCCAGCCAGGGAAGACCCTGCTGACCTGATGGTGTATAAGGCAGCTTCCTCTATGAGTCGAAACAGTTGGAGACAAAGGTTCCATTCCACGAATGGTGGAGAGGAGGTGGATCCCACTGGAGGAAGAAGCCACTGTTTGTGTGTCAGAACCTTTGGAGTCAACCCCAGATATCTTGCTGGTTTTTAATGCTTCTGTAAATTGTCTGAATAATAAATAAAAGTGAACTATAAACCTGAGATAGGTTGTGTTCAGACTGGCAGTTTGGCCGAATGTGCATACCGGAGAGAGGTTGTGTCCAGACTGGCAGTTTGGCCCGATGTAGGCACTGTGGTCTGTCTCAGTCCCGCAGGGCCTGCAGAATGGAGCTGTTCTGCCAGGCCTTTGGTTGAGGTGGCGGACGTCCACTTCATTCCGGCCTCCCCTGCCCACAGCCTTTGTCACAGTGTCTCGTCTGAACTGACCCTGCTAGAAGATTGCCCACCGCACAAGGCACTTGAGTTCTTGTTTTAGGTATTGTTTTTAACATTTTTATGTTTGTTAACCTATATATTGTTACCTCCCCGAGCCCTTTTGGGATAGGGTAGGATATAAAATAAATAAACAATGTATGCAGGAAGCATGATTCCCCCCCCCCCCCCCCCCCCCTCGCCCCAAGCTACTATTGCATGTTGGGGTTAACTGAGAACTGTCCTGAATGCTGGATATAGTAACATTTTCCAAGATGTATTTTATTTTCTCCACTAGTTTCACTGATCTGGTTTTCTACGTTCTATAAAGTTTCTTTCCTTGCTTTGTTCTCAGTGTTTCTGTAGGAAAGGTCATTGGAGCCAGTGTCTTGTTTGTCGGCGGAGGCCTAGGTGGAACCATCCTGTATGCCAGCTATGATCCACACTTCCGAGAAAGTGTCGAGAAGACCGTCCCCTTTTCCAATAAGCTCTTTGAAATGGTCCTTGGTCCCCCTCCTCACAGTATTCCAGCGTCAAAGAAGCCTGTAAGTTTCATCTTCTTTGCTTAATGTGTTTATTGCTTAGCTTAGTCCAGTTACTGCTTTTGTTGCATATTAGGGTGGTTAAAGTACTTCCTGTATCTGAGTAATCCGTGTATCATTCCCCTGTTAGGGGAGTATTTTGTTTGTGTGTGCGTGTGTATGCCTGGAAGTCATGGTTGACTCCTGGCAACCCCTAGTGGGGCTTGGACATTTCAGAGAGGTGGCTTGCTGTTGCCTGCCTCTGCCTCCCAGCCCTGGTATTCCTTGCAGGCCTCCCTTCCAAGTCCTTGCCAGGGCCGGCCCTGCTTAGCTTCCGAGATCTGATGAGCGATCCGGCTCGCCTGGGCTATCCCTGTCATATATTTATTGCTATGCCGTAGAGGGTATGATTAATAGAGCCACAAAACGGAGCGAGGGGCAGATGGGGATCTCTCTGCAAACCTGAAGGGGGTCCTAGGTTTGCAGAAGAAAAAAAATAATCTAAAATAAAGAAAAAAATAGATTGGGGGTTTAAAAGTCCCCAAAATAATGAAACGGTGCCTGCACTTTCAGAGAGGAAAGCCCACTGAGCTCTCGGTGGCCATTCAGGAGGCTGTGAGGCAACCACAACCATGTCGCTGAGCCTTCTAAGCCTTCGTTCCCTTAAAGCAAAGCCCCATGAGCAAGATTTTTCCTGGGGAGAAGCTGCCATGAAAGGGGAAGGAGAGAAAAGTGGACAGACAAAGCTAGGTTGGCAGGGAGAGCAGGAAGAGGGAAGAATTTTTGGGAGCTGTTCAGGAGAAGGAAAGGGGGCAATAGTGAGAGAGGGGAATACAGGGGTGAATGAGATGCCCCCCTGCAAGCCCTTTTGGGTCCTTTGCTTCGTATCCCATATTTATTATTCCCCCAAGTATATACAGGATAATCTACTGCCTTAGCCAGGGGAAGAGGGACTTTTACACAGTTAGAGGATCCCCAGCTTGTTCTTGGTGCCACAATTCACATGCTTTATGAAACTGTGGGTTAGATCAATGACTTCTCAAACCAGGAATTCCTTAATCTTGGTTCAGTGCAATCCTAACAATATTTTCCAAGGAGTAAGCCCCATTGAACCGACTTTAGTAGGATTCTGAGCAGGATTGTTCTTTTTATCTTTTGATTTTATCCAAATAGAAAGTTCACACTCTATAATGACAGAAAGCTGAAAACCCAAGAAGTCTTAATTTAAGGAACTGCTCCTGGATTCAAATCAAGGTCTTCTGTCTTTGTGGCACTTTTAACCAAAAGTGCTGGGGTTCTTTTAATTCTGATTTTTAATATAATGAATTCTAGTACTTGGGATAATCATAAAAGTAGTTTTCTGTTTATTTTTGTTATTAATGCAGACTTTCAGTTCTTTTACATATATAGATTATGCAGATCACTTTCCTGTTTAAGTTGTTCCCAATTCCTGAGAGAATCTTGTGTGCATTTTTGTAAGTGTGCAATTCAAAGTGAAATACCTTTCCCTTACAGATGCCTCCAGGCCCACTAAAAATCTCCTCTGTGGGAGGGGTAATGAAAGAATCTAAGCAACCTGTGGCCAAGTCTCCGAAGAGTAAGACAGAGGCCCCTTCAACTGCTAGTGAGGAAAAAGAAGGTGACTTCAAGAAGTAATGGTCCCGAGTCTCATTAACGTTGGAGGAGCAGGGGGAATCAGACACTTACAAAGGATGTTATGATTTTAGACCTTGAAAGTGTTTGTCATTTTTTAATTTAGTTTTGTAGACTATTATAGTTTCCCTTTTCGTACATTCAGAGAAGTTTGCTGGTAGCTTGTATCTAGCTGGATGGCATTGTAGCAGATGACTATGCTGTATATGCATGAACATGTCAACAGAATGGTGTGGCAGAATTGCATACTGTACACTGGAGGTCTGTTCCCAATATGCCCCTGACTTTGCCTGAAAGGACTCAAGGGTGAAATGATGCTGGCTTGTAGAAAATTAACTCCTGCCTCTTCCCTAAGTTTTACTGTTTTCAGAAGCAACTGTGTTTCGTAGGCAGAAGCACAATTGTGTTGTCTTGCTGTAATTTATTCTTGTATGTATTTGCAGCAGGAGCAGAAGTGGCACAGATAATTGCAGCAGCTGGTGAAGCCTTGTCCGTTCCAGCTCCGGGGATGCAAGAGGAGGAACATGGTAGAGGCCGTGCCCATCCCGAGGGAGTTCACAAGCAGCCTGGCTTAGGTACTGCGTGTTTGTCAGTAGGCTTCATGTTTTATGACTTGCAAAAAAGAATTATGCTAAGAACTAGATCCATTTTGCATGGGTTGTAAACTGACGAGTCCCGACTGTTTTCTTTTGAAAATGATTTCATGTTTTTATCTTAAGAGCTTATGCCTGTGACTTGTGTTTGTTATGCCCGTACACCAAAAGTTGGAATTGGCTTATTCATCTCTAAAAATTTCTTTCTAAGAATTTGGAATCCTTGGAAAGTTCCAGATTCTTACCACAGGTGCCAAATCCACTTAATCAAATAGAATCATAGAGTTGGAAGGGACCCCCAGGGTCATCTAGTCCAACCCCCTGCACAATGCAGGAAATTCACAAATACCCTCCCCCCCCCGCAGTGACCCCCGCTGTTCAGCACCCAGAAGATGACAAAAAAACCCTCCAGGTTCTACAGCCAAACTGGCCTGGAGACAAATGGCTTCCTGACCCCAAAGTGGCAATCAGCATTCCCCTGGACATGTCAGAAAGAGCCACAAGAACTAAGCACTGAGGCAACCCTTCCTGCCCTCCCTTCTCGTGATCTGCCTACGTTCACAGAATCAGCATTGCTGTCAGGTGGCCATCTAGCGTCTGTTTGAAAACCTCCAAAAAATGAGAGCCCCCCACCTCCCAAGGAAGCCTGTTCCACCGAAGAACCGCTTGTCAGACTCTTGAACAAACTTGCTCCCAACACTCTCTTGGCAGTGATTTGTTTATTGAGAGATG
Organism: Gekko japonicus; assembly: GCF_001447785.1. Lineage (NCBI taxonomy): Eukaryota > Metazoa > Chordata > Lepidosauria > Squamata > Gekkonidae > Gekko > Gekko japonicus. The sequence goes on from NW_015163133.1 coordinate 220,929, forward strand.
AGAACGTGTCAAGCTAAGACTATCTGTGTCAGAACTGACCCTCTTGGCACCAGTTCTGGTATTACACATAATTCGAACAGCCTGCCCCCATGACCAGGCCAATCACACCAACACATCCAGCCCGCCAGATCTACTGTGCACCATTAGCCCTCCCCAGCACCTGCAAGCCTAGTATCTAGCACTGTCTGGTATCCAAGGTCAAGCACACATTCTTCCCAGAGAAGGGAGGCCAAGCCAGTGCAACTCATAGCCAAGCAGTCCCCACACACCCACACGCTCACAGACTCCCCCCTCCCAACCGGAATGAGACAGGACAATAGGCATGCAGAACCAAAGAAGATGAAGAACTCCATGGCAAACGAGACTCGAGTTTGACACTGCCTCTGACTGTCAGGAAGTTCTTCCTGAGGTTTAGCTGAAAACTCTTCTGATTTCATTTCAACCCGCTGGTTCTGGTCTGACCTTCTGGGGCAGAGCTGATTTGCTTGCTGGTATCCAGCATCTGTGAGAGAGGGTCTTAGTATGAACAAACGTTCTCAAGTATAGGAAGCGACTCTGAAGGAGACGTGGATGTAATAAAGGGAGTTTTTGACTGTCTGAAAATCTTGTTAGTCTCTAAGATGCTGGTGGACTCAAATCTGTCCAGGCGGGAGTCCTCTCTTCCTCTCTCCTTGCCGATGGCCTCCATGACTGGGATGTGGCACCGCCCCCTGTGTCCTTCCGGTTATGACTGAGAATTAAAACAATGTCGTCTGCTGAAAAGGCTGCCCACGCAAGTATTCAGATCAGAGGTGGGCACGTATTGGTCTGCTGGGTGAATCCGACCTCTAATCAACTTTTGTTTTATTTGGTGGCCTTGTCAGATTTTAAGGTGTGGCAAGGTAAAAAGAAGATCCTTCCAAAAATATTGGAAGATGATAAGTGAATTATTGCAAGAAATTATGGGAGTAAGTATCCCATTTCAACCAGAATTGTACCTTCTTAATATGATCCCGGAGGGTTTTGGGAGAATAGAAAAGCATCTGTTGCTACATTGTATAACGGCCGCTAGGATTTTATTTGCCAAGTATTGGAAGAAAGAAGAAATTCCGGGAAAAATGGAAGTCATTCAGAAGTTTTTTGAAGTTGCCGAAATGGACAAGATTTCTTGTAGATTGAAGGGAGAAGATGATTTATTTTTTAAGAAAAGGTGGAAAAAATTGTATAATTTGAAATTAAAGGTGGAGGGTTAATTTGGAGTTGAATTTAGAGCTGGTAAGGGGTTGTATGCACATCTGTGATATAATAGAAGATTAGTTTTGATGTTTGTTTATGTTTTGGAAACTCAATAAAGATTTATTAAAAAAAAAGAAGATCCTTCCAAATATTGAGCTTGGTTTAAAGTTGTATTCCTCTGGTGTGGCAGTCATATTCAGTCTGATTATGGCTGAGATCTGGTTCATAACTGAACCACTTGTTGCTGGATGATTCCAGTTTAATTTTGGAATGCGACCAGCAGTGAAGAGGTGAGTTTGTATGGCCCTGTAGATTCCTCGCATCCAGGCCACCCAGAGAACCAGGAGCTTGAATGCATAGTGTAACATGGAAATCTCCGTTTTGTGAGTAAAATTCTAACAGTTTGGGGTTTTGCTTTTATTATTGCCTTGATTAGGTGGAGAATTTAGCCGTGGGGATTCCCATGTTATCAAGGAGAGAGCACCAGAGGAAGTTGCTGCTCGTCTTGCACAGCAAGATAGAGAGGAGCAAGAGAGGATTTCGGGTATGTGGACGAACAAAATAGCTTTCTCTTCAGTTTTGAGAGTTGTATTTTGCTGGAGTGGCAGAGGTGCTATGCAGATACATAGAGGCTCACTCTAGAATAAGAATGCAAAAACAACCAAGGGAGAATCAAAGCAGCAGTGGATTTTATGCTCTTCAATCAGCAAATGGGGCTTTGCATCGGCAACCAGATCCAGTCTCCAGAACAGTGTTGTCTTGCCACGGTGTGTTAATCATGGAAGGCTTGTAAATCTTTCCACAGATCTCCAAAGGAGGGGTGGGGGAGATCTCCAAAGAGGCAACGTGGTGAACTTGTCTTAGGCAGAGCTAATTGGTGCAAGTGTGCCCGTGGCATAAGGTGCAAATTGACTGGCATTTTTCTCCCTTCCCCAGCTCTTGCAGCCACCTTGGAAAGTGCTCTGAGCAGCACTGCTCGTGTGACCCTGCAAGCCATCACCCTCCAGGAGGCTGCTGTGCAAGCCGTTAGTGCTCATGCTCAGAAGTTGAGAGAGGCCATGGAGAACACGGAGGTGTGTGGGAGGGAGTCAGCAGGGGGACACACACGCTGTGCGGAGCTGTGCTCTCTCTTCTGGCTCCCCCCGTTTTTCATATTTATGCCTTGACACATTTTATTCCACTCTCCCTCCTTTCCAGGGCTTTTTAAAAAAGGTGCCGGAACTCTCAAGAGGGAAATGGAATTTTCAGTCTGAATACTGAAAACCCATAAACTTTTAAACATTTTAAAAAGAATTTTGTTGAAGAGGTTCCCGAACTCTGCTCCAGCATACGTTCCCCCCAGGAAAAAAAGCCCCACTGCTTTCCTTTATTATTAAGTGCCTCTGACCAAAGGTCTTGAGCATAAAACCAGCACATCACAACAGGGTAAAAAATAAACATTACAAAACATGACAGAGTGTGGTGTGCACCTCATGTTTATGTCTGCTGTTTAAATAATTAAATAAAAATATTTTAAAAAAACAAGACATGACAGAACCGGCAAAAAGCAAAATACAGAACGATAAAACGCATGTATCTCATAAAAGTCTAAAACGTATTGGAAAAATAAATGAGTAGACCCTCATATGGTCAGTACAGTAAAACCCATTTTAGCAGCAAATATTTTGCAACAGATGCAAAGCGCCCCCCCGGGGGGGGGGGCTGTCCATGGATCATGGAATAGCAGGTGGCCTGCAGCCTCTGTTGCAGTCTGAAAATGGGATTTTAGCAAATTGTCTTCTCATTTCTGCTGTCGGCAAAACATTCAATCTGGCAAGCATAAAAGCATGCCTTGTCTAGGGACTGTCAGGCGTTTCAGATGGGAAGGGAGGGTCACAGAGGGGGGCGGGATCCCTCGTGCAAAAGTGGAGCCTTGCCCGGCTTAGTGTGCTGGCTCCATAAAGGTCAGTCCTGATCGACTTCAGCGCTTCCTGGTAATCCAGATTCCTGAGCATTATGAGGGAAAGGCCAAGAAACTCAAAACTATTGTCTGCACACTTCTCCCAAGCACTTCTGAAATTGTCTTCCTCTAAAAGGTGTAAAAACTTCTCTTGGCCATTGAGTACTGAGAAAAGGACCCTCAGTCTTAGATTAAAGGCAGCTGTCAGGAAGCTGTTAGGAAATTCTTCCTCATGTTTAGCCGAAAACTCTTCTGATTTAATTTCAACCCATTGGTTCTGGTCTGACCTTCTGGGGCAACAGAAAACAACGCCACACCATCCTCTACATGGCAGCCCTTCAAGTACTTGAGGATGGTTTTGAAGTTTCTGTGTTGGTTGGGATATATTTTCCCAGCCATCGTACTTCCAAAATTAAGCACCTTAACCAACAAAACTTCCAGTGGAAGTCAGAAACGTTCACAAGTCCTGTCTCTACTCATGAATGGAGCAAGTCACTTAAGGAAAAATAGGTCTAATGTTTACATAACATTAAAAGTAACATGGACATTGAAATATATGTCCTAGAGTTTTCTGACTGCTATGCACTGATCTATATGAAATATTATTCTGTATTCTGTTTGAGTAGAAAAAAATTGGGAAGTAAATATTGCACAATTGATGTGACTTGAATGTTGAACTTGCTTATTCCGTGATTGTTTCCAGCGTTGGAGAAATTTTATGCATCTACTGATTTTGGTAATATGTTGGGTAAATGTGATTTTTAAAAAATTACTCTTACCTGAAATCATTGGAATGATTGTACCTTTTACTAGACTCCAAGTGAGAAAAAGACTGCTCAGTGGCGAACACTGGAGGAAACCCTGAAGGATCGTCGTAAAGCTGTGGATGAAGCTGCAGATGCCCTTTTGAAAGCCAAGTAAGTTAAGCACGTAAAGCTGTAAGGTAGCATAGCTGCAGCATTGTATAGGTCTGGTGGAATTATGTCCAGAAGTCATAGATGGATTCCATTAGACACCAATATTAAAAAGCAATAAAACACTTAAAAACGAGCAAGAAACAAAACCCACGACGGGGCTGTACAGATAAAGCAATGAGGATACACCATTCTGAGTCGTTCGTCTTTAAGGTGGCAAGGTGCCAGCGGACCTCTGCTTTGTTTCAGTTGCACTGGCTGGCATCTGTAGGTGTAGCTATCTACCCAGCATTATTCCTACCTCCCTGCTTCATTCAGTGAGTAATTAAAATTTGGAGCTTACCGCCAGAGGTTGTAATCGTGGCCATGAACACAGATGGTTTTTAAAAGGGATTAGATTCATTGATGCCCATCAGGGGCTGCTAGCTGTGAGATGACGAAGGGAACCTCCAAATACCAATGCAAGGAGGCAGTATTCAGGAGGAGGCTTTGCTGTCTGTGCCCTTCATGTGAAACGGCATCCTGGAATAGCCAACCCACTGGCTGCCTCTTCGGTATCCACCCAGGGTTTCGGATTGACTGGAACCAGCACTGTCAGGAGTCTGACCGCAGGGCTTCTCAGGAGCAGCCCTTAATCTGTGGGGTGCCTCTTCTCTTTGGGAGGTACTTTTAGTCTCCCTCCTTCTTCCCTTCCTGGCAGAATTTAAAACTCCGCCTCTTCTGGAAGGCTCTTCACGTTGATCAATAGTTTTAATACTCTGAGGTGCTGGGATTTGCTAATGAGATGTTCACAATGGCGTGTGTGATGTCTTATATTTCAGTACAGTGCCTTATCTTTTCTTTCGTGTGCTTGATTTGATTCTGCTGCTTTCCACAGGATTTTTAATCTCATGCATTTGAATTTATTAATATACTGTTCCTAGTCTGTTTTGTTTCTACTGTTTAAGTAATAAAACCATCTGTTTCATTTGTATGCAGTTGTATTTTATTTATTTTAAACCATCTCGAGTAGTCCTGGGCCACTAGTAGAGTGTCTGGCATACTGAGTTTGTCATTAACTTTCACACGTGTTACATAGTTTGCTTTAAAACTGTTTTTCATTGTTTATATTAGATCGGTCATAGAAACTAGTAATGGGTGAACATTTTATTCTTTTCCATCCTCATGAGAACAAATACTGAATAATGGCATAGCTAACGGACAGCTTCTGGTTTCGTTTAGAGAAGAAATGGAGAAGATGAAAGGGGTGATTGAGCATGCCAAGAAGTCTCTCATTCCTGGGGCCAAAGTTCACGTCTCGGCTGCTGAGGATAAACTTCATCGTATGATAGTTGACCTGGATGGTGTGGTGAAAAAGGTCCGTTTTTCTTTGATGCAAAAGTCTCCTTTTGCACTTATGCCAGAACTGCTGTAGCTTTCCTGTTTGTGGGCAAAGATGTGTTTTTGATGCTAAGTGAAACTAATGGCTTGGCATGTGTTCTTTCTTCTTCTTCTTGCCTTTATGCTGTTAATGTCCCCGTCCCCCCCAAATTCATTGAGAATTTTTGAAAATCCTGTTTTTTATATGTGCGCTGTACGAGAGCCCAAAGGGGCAGGCTACTTATCTGTAACTGATGTTGTTCCTCTGCATATGTGCACAGTAGTGTTTTGGCCTGCCCGGAATTATTTTTCAGACCTTTTATATTTTAGCATCGAGCTCTCTCTCTCCCTTAAGCCGGGTGGGGTGGGGGGGAGGTTCCTTTTGTGGTCTTCTGCCCCACGCAGGTGGTTTGATTGTGTAGACAGCTTTCTTCTTGCAGACAGGTTAGCTAAGCTACCTGGCAGGTGGGCATTGAAGCTTGTGGAAGACTACTCTAAATGTACTGCCAGGTTTTAGGGGCACATGGGATCAATTACGTGGCATCCTTCGAAGTTCACAGAGCAAACTTCCATCGTGTTCCTGCTTCTGAAGTGCCCTCAGCTGTGGGTTAGGGTGAGGTGCGGGAGGGTGGGGCCTGGAGCTCCCCGCTGGTGCCCGCTGTAGGTCGCCGCCGGCTGTGGGGAGGACACACTTCCGGTGATGTCAGGGGGTGTGGCATATGCTAATGAGTTATGCTAATGAGCCCCCCTAGCTCTTTTTCTACGAAATGACCCCTGCCTGTAACACCCTGTGTTCATTAGATAATTTCATTAAAAAAAACTCAGACCTTATAGTAGGTATACTGTCAGCAGAGTATAATGCCTGGAAAAGGTTTCCTCCATTGTTACAGATACTTAAGCCTTTGGTCTGAGCCTGTGGACCTGAGTGACTGAGCCAGACCAGATGCTAGAGTATTGTACTGTTTATTTTTTCCTGGTTTGGTTTAGTTTATAAGCCTCTTCAAATCTTCGCCAGAGAGGAAATTGCTGTAGTATTTGCCGTGTGGCTGTTTTTGTGATGCCTTGATACCGGTGATATGTGCAGACTGCAAATAAAAGACTTACTGTATGCCTGGAGTTTCTAATCTTCCACCTCTCTTTTGTAGGTGCAGGCAGCCCAATCAGAAGCTAAAATAGTAGCCCAGTACCGGGAACTTGTAGCCATAGCGAGGGAAGAATTTCAGAGAGAACTGGATAGTGTTACTCCGGAAGTACAACCCGGTAGGAAGAGGCTAAGTAAGTAAGAAGCTAATTAATGGTGATATTTAGCTGCAGTGATCCTGACAAATAGTGTCGATTAGGACGCCACATTTTAAAGTCGAAAGCGTGGTTGCATCATCATTTTCTTGATCCCCCCCTCCCCCCCTTCTCTCAAATAGCAACTGAATTCTGTTATTTAATTTTGGGACAAAAGCTTGACATTTTGGCCCCAGGTGATAAATACAGTCCTTTACAGACCTTTTGTTATACCAGGTCTGGTGCAGATCCGCTCTGGGCTAGGCGCTGGCATGGATGCACATTCCGATGCTGTCCCTTTGGCATCTGCTGGTCCAACCATTGATATGGATACCTTTCAGCTTGTGGAGCCCGAGGATGGGCCGGGGGTTGGGCTAGCTGGTCTGCATGGCCCCTTCCATGATTCTGTGGTTCTGTGACGCGGACGAGATTCCTGGAGACGTGAGACCTGCCGCCGCCTCAGCGCTCCTGTTGCAGCAGCCCATCCTCTGCTGCCTCTAGACGGAGCTCCTCCCGCGTCCTCTCTGTTCGGAGTGTTTGGAAGCGGCAGCCAGTGTGACTGCCGGTTAGGGCCAGCTGTTGGGAACATGGACCCCAAGATTACAGCAGTTACCCTAGCTTCCCATCCACTCCCAAGCCTGCTTTTAGGGTGTGTTGGCTTTGACCTTCAGAGCCCTGCACGGCTTGGGGCCAGGGTATCTGAAGGGTGGTCTTCTCCCCTGTGTTCCTGCCTGGGGGGTTAAGGCCTCCTGACGGACCCAGCAATCAAAGATGCTCATTTGGTTGGGTACACAAGAGAGGGCCTTTTCAGTAGCGCCCCCCCCCAGTAGGGAATGGCCTCCCCAGGGAGGTGTGCCTGGCCCCCTCTTTGTCAGTCTTTGGGAGGCAGCTGGAGATGGTTTTATTCAAGAATGTGTTTGATTAAAGCAGTCCTAAATGGTGGTTTTAAATTTTTATGTTTTTTATGTGACCTATTGCATGCATTTTATTAGTAGTGCAACGCTTCCCTGAGCTCCATAAGGAAGAAAGGTGGCTAATAAATAAATATAAAAAAGCAAAGCCAGGTAAATAACAAATGAATTCAGGAAGAGGCATTTTGAAGCCGTAGTCTGAGGCAGCGTGGCGCAGCAGTGGGTGAGCTTGCGCCAGGCACACGCTCTTTCAGCCTACCTCGCAGGGTTGCTTTGAGGAGGAGGAGACAGAGGAGGA
>NW_015163133.1:228881-247528 GCF_001447785.1 Gekko japonicus
GATTCAAATAAAGAGGATTTAAATTGGCCTCCCGATGGCTTTCAAGGAGGATTCATGGGAAACAGGCCCATCGTTGGCTATTGGTCATGGTGACCAAAGGGACCCCGTTGTCTGTTGCGGTTGAGTTCGGATATCAGGGCTGGGGGGCAACAGGGTCCGCGGGGGTCCTGCCCTCTGTGACTTGCCTTCCGGCGGTATTTCAGTGGCTGCTGTGAAGCAGGATGGCGGACTGGATCATCTGACCCAGCGGGATGGCTGTTGTGATTGGCAGCCTGTTTTTGGCTACACATCAGTACTTGATTGAACACACGTGAAGCTGAATTAGGCCATCAGGGTCACGGTTGTCTACTGAGGCCCCGGTCACACTAGCGGGAAAAGCCGCGGCAGAAGTGCGGCTTTTTAGGGGTGCAGCAAATTGAAGCACGGCATCGGGATCAGACAGATCCCCCGAGCCGCATTTGCTCCCCACCACAATCACATGCCGAGGGGGAAGCGATGGGACGGAGGGCAAGGTGAGGCAGCTGCGCAGTTGTGCGCATGCGTGGTGTGGCAGGACCTCACATACCACAGGATACGGGCGCGTCAGCGATCACACGGCCACCCGTGCTGCACGTTTCCAAGTAGGTAGTAGTGTTTTGCTGGTATCTTTTAAATCCGCGTTTTCGGCCGGAAGGTTGAGGGTGCAGGCACGATGCTTGCCAGATGTTGGCATCTGATCGCGCCGGTTTAATCCGCCCTCAACCCGTCCGTTTCGCGGGGCAAATCCTCCCGTGTGACCGGGGGCTCAGACTGGCAGCGTCTCTCCAGTGTCTCAGGCTGGGGTCTTCTACATCACCTACCCTTAACTGGAGGTGCTGCCAGGGATTGAACCTGGGACCTTCTGCATGCCAAGCAGAGGCTCTGCCACTAAGCCACGGCCTTGCACATGAAGCCACCTTCAGACCGTTGGTCCATCGAGGTCAGTACTGTCTGCTCAGACTGGCAGCGGCTCTCCAGGGTCTCGGGCAGAGGAAGGTCTTTCTCGTTACCTGCTACCCGACCCTTAACTGGAGCTAGCAGGGATTGACCCTGGGACCTTCTGCATGCAAAGCCGATGCTCTGCCAGTGAGCCACAGCCCTTGCTGTATTCTGAATGCAGAGGAATCTGGCAACATTTTGCACTTTTTGGAGTACTCAAATGCCAGGTCTACTTGTGTGGGTCTATATTAGGCCAGTCGTGTCTAACTGTTTGCTCTCCTCAGCGGATGGCCTGACCATCGAAGACTTGAACTCTCTCATTGCCCATGCCCATCGACGCATTGACCAGCTCAATAAGGATCTGGCAGAGCAGAAAGTCCGAGAGAAGCAGCACATAGAGGCAGCTCTGGAAAAGCAGACCCTGGAGGACAAACGGGCTTTTGAGTCCGCTGTGACCAAAGCCCTGGAACACCACAAGACTGAGATCCAAATGGAGCAAGAGAAGAAGGTGACGGGTGCAGTTAAGCATTCTCTCGGTGTGGGGCATGGGGTGGAGGGAGAGGGACAGGAAAACCAGTCTCTGGATTTTAATCCCTAGTTGACTAGCAGTAGGTGGGCAGAGGTGCTGGTTGTTGGTCCTACAGTAACAAGAACCTTTCCAGTTACTGGCTCTGTCTTAAGAAGGCTGGCATTGTTCATGGGTGCCGTGCTGAAGCTGTCCTTCAGCCCTTTCCTGTTGTGGTATTTATTTTGTGATCCTAAAATGGGCCAGCTGAGGCACCCTGGGAGGCCTGTAGCCAGGGAAGTGCCTTGAGACTGTTGGCCCTTCCATCCTGGTAGTGTGTCTGGGGTGGATAACCCCCAAGGTCATCTTCCTCCCATACCCCCAACCTGTTTGCTGGCATGCCAGCATGTGTACGGTGTGTTTGGCCCTGGGGCTGGAAAGGTCCTTTCTTCAGTGTACAGCCTGAAAGGCCCCCTTTTCTTTGTAAAGATGGAATGTTGTAATCAAGCAACACAATTGTTCTTGAATTATACTGTGATATTTTTACTGGGGGCATAGACTAGCAAGTCACCGCAAGAGCCATCCGCTGATCAATTTGAGTGGCAGATTACAAAGTCCGGCAGTGCAGTATTACAGTAAACATTATTATAAACATTGTAATAAGATTATAATCAGATTTACTCTGGTTTTAGGCCTAGTAAATGACCTGATCTCTGCAATTCACTCCATACTATAAGCATCAAAGTATATGGATATTTTGCCTTCCATTTTATGAATAATACTGATTTGTTGTTCTTTGTCTCTGGTAGAAGTTATTTACTTTTGGGGGGTGGGGTTGATGTCACCAGGGCAGATACGTGACAAAAGAGAAGGGACAGATTAGAACCGAAAACAAAAATGGAAAGAGAAAGCACTTTCTTTTTTTTTTTTTTAAAGCAAAAGCTTATCTTGGATCCCGACTGGCCAAAGGTCCTTATTTAAGGCCATAAGCATTGTTATCTAAAAATGAGCAATGTAGATAATATTTTATTTCATTGTTGTGGCTTCTGGGCAGGCACACATTGGGACTGCATCTGTACGATTTTCAGAGCTTTCTAGTAGACTAGGAGCGCCCCTCTTCCCTCTGGCACCTTCCTGCAAAAACCACCCCATGACCAGGAGGAAGGGCACGACTCCCTCCATTCCCTTTTTGCTCCTGCAAAGAGAAGTTCTCCATTGCCGCCTCCTGTTTTTCCTCACCTCATTTTTAAGACTGAGGCTTGTTTCTATCAGAAGTTAGAAGAAATGTTTTTGACTTTCCACTTTGTCATTACAGCTCAAAAGGGGCCTTCTGGATTGTGTGGACTGTGTCTTTAAGGTGGTGCTGATAAATGCCCATTCTTTGTGCCTTATCTGCCTGGGGGATCACACAACAGAGTGGCCTGCTGTTGCTGTCCCCAAGTGACCCCTAAAGGCATGATTTGATAGAGCTGGATTCAAAGGGGCTTTTTTTCAGAGGCTTTTGCTGGGCGCCAGCCTGCATAAAGGCATCCCCCCCCCCCCCCCCCGCCGGGTGAGGTGCAGTGTGACAGAGCCTCAGATCCAGCATGGCTCGTTTCAAAGGCCTTGGCTGCATGCCAGCCTGAATGAAGGCACCTTCCCCCTCCCTGGTGAGGTGTGGTCTGGCAGAGGCTCAGATCCAGCATGGCTCTTTTCAGAGGCTTTGGCTGAGTGCCAGTCTGAATGAAGGCACCTTCCCCCTTCTGGTCTGTGTCAGCTTGGTGTTGCCTCACAGAGCCTTTGATTCAGAACAGCTTTCCCCTGAGGTTTTGGCCGTGTCCTGCCTGATGGGAGGAATCCCTTGTCCTCCCTGGCTGGCCTCAGTTCAGATCCAGAAGGCAGGAGGGGTGGCCTGACCTGACCTGACCTGACAGATGCTGCTGGGCGGGAGGAACCCTTCCCAGTCCCTGGCTGCTCTGCATTCTCAGACAGAAGCCTGGAGATGTGGGTCTCTTTTAAAGGCCTCTCTGTGCACCTGCCTGACTGAAGGAACCCTTTCCTGGCTGCCTTGAGTTTCAAGGTGAAACCCCTGGAGTTGTGGGTCAACAGAGCCTTGCAATTCTTAATGGCCTTGTGTAAAAGGGTATTGGAGTATCCTATATCATCTAGACTATTTTTCTGTTATTGCCGGTACTGCAAACTACATTTAAAGGTATAGGACATGCAGGAGAAAATAGTCCTCCATAGATGACCATAATCATTGGCTTTTTTGCTTAGGAGAACAACATCTAGCAGAAATTGCCAGCACTCTTATTTCATGGGACTGGCTCTTCTGTAATAGGTGCTCTGGGACTTAAGGCTACTGTGACGACCTCTTATTTGGGGAGGTCTGGTTTGCCTTTAAAAGTTCTTATGTTTTTACTCTGTAGGGTATTTTCGCCGCCACCAGGGAAATTTAAGGCTTTCCCAGCTTCTTACTATAATATATTTCTTCTTCTGGTTTGGTAATGTGGCCCAGGGTCTAGGCATTCATGAAGGACTATGTGTTATTTCCTGAGGAATTTCGTTCAGAACTGTTATCTTAAATAAAAGTAGATTTATTTGCCGTTTCACACACTTTTCTCTTCACTGACAGGGCTCTGGGCATGTCACTATGTAACAATAGTTTCCTTTAGCCATATATGGTCACTGTTTCTTTATGCTTTAACTTTTCTTAACACACACCAGACTTCTCTCTTATGTTTCACACAGGAACCGTCTCACACAGAGACCTCAGGACAAAACTAATATATTAACTGCTTTTGTACAGCACTCTCTGCTGTCTGACTAACTGTTTACTCCGAACTAAGCAACCCACACAGGGAAGCCTCTTCTTATCTGTTTAACTGTATAACTCCGAACTAAGCAACCCACACAGGGAAGCCTCTTCTTATCTGTTTAACTGTACTGTTTAACTGTATATCTCAACTCTGTAACTCAGAACTCTCTGTCATCCTTAACTGTTACTCTTGACTGACATATCTGTTCATCCACACAGCATTCATTCCAAAACCCCTCCCCCTCTCTGTCACTCACCAATCATACAACTTGCCTATTTCAGCATTCTAGATTGTCCCACACAGCCATGCCAACCAACTTTTAAACACACACACACACAGTAAAACATGGAATCGTTACAGCTACATTTTGGTAATGGAAAGCTCTTTCCATGGAGTTGATGGCCACGCCCTCCCAGTCCCTCCTCCTTTTGAGCCCTGGTGCAGCCCTTGGATCTGACCGTCTTTTCCCTCAGGATTGGCTTCTTTAATCATTTCCCAGGGAGGGCATGCAGGACTTGACGTGAGCCCTGTTTCCTCAGTGCCTGCCACAACGAGTACGGTGACAGATGGGGATGGGTACCCATTATGGGAGCAGCTCTGCAAACCGTGGGCCACGTCAGAGCCGTCACTCAGCATCAGATTCCAAGGTGCTCTGGGCTTTTTACCCTGTCCTGAAGAAGACCCTTAAAAGAGTGCCTCCTGGCCATTGGCCCAGCCATAATGGCCACTGAGGATCGAGGGCCCTCCGGTTCAAAAAAGTCAGTGATGTTCTCCTGAATGCCATAAAGCAATCTAATAGGCTCTCTTACGCTGTAAACACATCTCAACATGATATGAACTCCTGGTACAAGCAGTCCTAGACTGTGTGGCTCATCTTCATTCTTTTTTTTTTTTAATGATCTATTTATTGTTTTTAGACAAACCTACACAAAAAGGGACATATAAATATTTGATATTTAAGCACATCATAACATTCCAATCTGGATTAATATCTTAATTATAAATTCTCCAATCAAAATTAGGATTACTTATACATTTATTGCCATTTCCTATTATCCTTTTCTAGTCCAATATCTTATATCACGTATTACAAGATCCTATAAATTACCTTAACAACAAAGTTTATAGTAGATTTAATTTACAATTCATATAGTATCAAAACTGTTACTACTAAACAAGCTTCACTTTAATGATGCCATTCTACTTGTTTAAGTAATTTCTTATTCCCTATTTGAACTGCTACAAAGATAACAATTTAAATTCATTCTATTTCTAACCATCAAAAGCAACAAACAAGACTTTATGTCTACGTCTTAATTTCCATCTTCATTCTAACAGATTGGCACTTTCATCTTGAAGTGGAGCTATTAGAGCACATTGCTTATATAAAACATTATTTGGTGTGTTTTTTTTCAGCCCTCTTGGCTGTTTTACCTAGATTAATAATCCAAGTTGGTGCTTCCTGTTAACTGTTTGGGGATAGGAGCCCACCTCATAAGTATGGTTGCTGTCAGAGCTGGAAAGTCTGCCATCTCTTTGTGTACCATTTGTGGGTAGCACTGTGGGTCAAAATAAAGGCATAACTTTTGATGTCTTCTTTTTGCCAGATTGAAGAAGTCCGGGAAATTATGGAGAGTGAAATGAGGACTCAGCTCCGCCGACAAGCTGCAGCTCACACTGATCATCTGGGAGATGTTCTCAAAATCAAAGAGCAAGAACTCAAGCTGGAGTTTGACAAGGTGGGGGAAAACAGTCGTCCTGCGAAGGACCCATGGCCTTAAATCAGCATTCTTCCTCAGATAGTCTTAACAGTTCTTTCCTGAAAGTTCAGTCCTAAACCATGGTTACTTTTGTGTCAGATAAATCTCATTGGCTGCGGCTGAACTTGCTTTTATGTAAAGGGACTTTTGGTTGCAGCAGTGATCTTTGTATTTATCTCCATTGAGCGTAGCTTAACTGATTTTCAAGGGCATGGTTAGAGGTTGGTCACTGCCTTTGGGCCTCCTCTGGGAGCAGCCAATAGCAGATGTGCTTCCCTCTGTTAGGAGAGGTTATTTGAGCTATCTAGATGATCCGTAATTGCTTTCTCATGTTGCTGGAGAACAAAAGGTTGCCTGAAGTTTGTGTTGTCCCCTCTCTTCCCACCCTCTGTCCATCAGGAACCAAAAATGCAGCTTCCAAAATGGCTCTTTTTTCTTTCTTTTTTCTGCTATTCAGTTGTAGTACCCTGCTAACAGCTTTGGATTTTTGTTGGTTTGTTTGTTCTAGGACCTGTCAGAAAAGCTCAGCGATCAAGAAGTGCAGTATAAGCGCCTCGTTCAGGAGCAGCTGGACAACTTCACTCTGGACATCAACACAGCCTACGCCAAGCTACGCGGGATTGAACAGGCCGTGGAAAGTGAGTGTGGGGAAATAGCACTGAGCCTGTGTCGGGTGCACTCAAAAGTTTGGAGCACTTCGTGTGCATTAGCTTGTTTCAGTCCTACTCACAATACAGTAGGGTACCAGACTGCCGTTCACTGTGTCGGGGTGATGCCGGGAGTGATGACTTACTTAAGAACAGCTACATGAGAATACGAGGCTCACGGACCATCTAGTCCAGCATGCTGCCTCCGACCACAAAATCTTTCTGGAAGATCTGTAGGGAACACACAGAAGGAAAAACCTCCCCCAGTCACTTCAGCAACAGGCGTTCACTTCTTTTTACCTATTTATTTACATTTATCCACAAAATTAATAATCCCTCTTTCTGTCCTTGAAAAGGCCCCCAAGGGGGCTAAGAATTGAAAACATCTATAACACGATTACATTAGGAAACCCTCCTGCACCCTGGACAGGACAGGCCAGCCCGATCTTGTCAGATCTCGGAAGCTCAGCAGGGCCGACTCAAGTACCTGGATGGGAGACCTCCTTGGAATGCCAGCAGTTGGGAGGTGGGGGCAGGCTGTATTCAGCCATCTCTCTGAATATCTTCTCGGTCTCCAGTATTGGACAGTCACCAGAGGCAATGTTCCCTCTAAGATGTGGAGTCTTGTGAGCAAAATTTCTGCTTTGTGAGCTACTGGCATTAAAGTTGTGAGTGAGCCATTTGGTTTCTGCATAAAGTAGTTTGCTCTGGAGCCGTCTTTCCTGAGCTGAGATAAAAATGTGTGAGCTGGAGGCTAAAAAACTGTGAGCTAGCTCACACTAACTCAGCTTAGAGGGAACACTGACCAGAGGTCGCCATGACTTCCAGGTGCACGCGCACGCACACGCACGTATGAAAAGAAAAAGAGATCAGCATCATTAGAACAACTTTAAAAATAGTTTAAAAATGGACTTAAAATACATGCAAAACAGTTAAAATATTTACAAAACATGAAGCCATAGGGGTTAGGCAGGGAGGGGCAGTGGAAGGCATGCCAAGGAAAACAAACCCACCAGCAGAAGATGGCACCAGTAGGAGGCAGGCGGGTGTCCCGGAGGAACCTTTTGGCGCCAGGACGTGGAGGGCCCCCTTCCCCCTTCACTCCGGGGGTGCGCCTGCCTTTAAGTGCCTTCGGGTCATTTTGACTTATGGCGACCCTACGAACAACTGACCTCCAGAATCTCCTAACAGCTTTGCTTGGGTCTCGCAAAGTTGCTGCCCACCTAATCTGGGAAGGTGGGTGCAGCCAAAGCAGGGCCTCTGACAACGACTGTATTTTTGTCTCGAGATGGTTTTTAAGTAGTGGATAGATGACCCTGTGCTGATGACCTTGGTGCCCTGGGTTAGTGACTGACTTATCGTATGTGGTCCTGATAGGACTTTAGCAGCCAGGACTGGCAAAGGTCCAGTGCCCATGCGGTGGCCTCGACAGGCCCCCGGATCTTGTCAGTATCCATCACAGTAACGGGGTCAAAATGGTCCATAATCAGACCAGACGACTGGGCCAGTCTCACAGGCAGGGTCCAGGTCATAGTGCAGTTGTGTTATTGTTATCAGCAAGGAACCTTGCAAAAGTGTCACAGTTCCTGAGTCAGTACCTCAGTACGTGATGAAATGCCTTAAACAGCTGGGAAAGCCGTGAGCCAACTGAGGCAAGGGCTGCAGAAAAATAAGATTTCTTTGTTGCTGTCATCACTAGAGATTCGTTGTGAGTTTTCTGCCAGCGCCTTCCCAGGTGTCTCTTGGCCCTCTTTAGGCCACCCAGATCTGCAGCAAGCCGGGGGGGGGGGGGTGCTGCTTTCCCCCCAGGGGCGGCGGGAGGGGCGGATGAGCGACCTTGTCCGCGGCTCCGAGGAGCTCCACATCCCCAGCTGCCCCTGCAGCCTCAGCAGGGCAGGGGTTCGGACTTGCTCTGGGAGATCCGGGGATTCCACAGTGTGGCCTTTTTAATATGTTGGGCCCATCGAGAGAGGTCCAGGACAGTCCAAGAGGCCATGGAACCTTGGGCTGGTTCTGGAGAGGAGCACGGCATGAATGCGGAGGCCACCCGGAATCCTTGTTCTCAGTGCCGCATGATCGGAGAGGGCCCCTGCCTGCTCAGGAACCCCACAACGCAGGGCTCGCCAGGAAGACCGCCCCAGGAGCAAGCCTTTGAGAGCCCCCAGAGGAATGACAGCTATCCCAGGATACCAAAACTGACCTCATGTCAGTCATTGCGACAACAGGCCTCTGCTCACTTCCCCCCCTCCCCCAGCACAGGCTTTGGGCCCCTCCCAACACACTAGTCTAAACACAAAACGAAGATGGAATGGAAATGTTTCTTCATTTAAAGGAGGACCTCGGTAGTAGAATACCCTGGCCTCCTTTGGGGAACCATTTTTTCTCCTGCTACCACATGTGCTCCCTCCCTTTCATGCACGATCAAAAGACCAAAGCTGTCGTTTTTTGTGAAGGTGCCCCATTATGCCATTTGCCTTGGTCTGTGACCAGCCTTTCAACTGATCAGGTGAACACCTTCCACTATCTCGGTGTCCTCTTTTGTTATAATGTGTCCTGGACACAACTGCTGCTAAGAAGTTAGCATCAGTACACTCATCAGCTCTCCTAAGATTCATTTGGCCCTCAGGAGTAATTCTGTACCTGCCACTATCGAGGTTTTCAGGCAAAGGTAGTTCACATGGTGAACTGTTGACCTGCAGCCAGAGTCTGCCAATGTGTATCTCTTGTCCAGCCATTCATTTGGGATTTGCTGAACCATTCCTGGAGGCCAAAACTTGGGTAGCAACATTCAGACTGAGAATTTTCCTGTTCTTTTGAGGGGTGCCAGCTACACTGGTTTCCAAAGCTCATCGCTAGGTTGGGCTTTTCCTTTCACTTTTTAACCAAATGGAATGCCCCTCTGCATGCAAGTAGATTACGTCCCGCATGCTCAGTAAAACGGTGCACTGGCTGCAGAGCCCAAAGGGATGTTTCCTATATTATTTGGGTCTCTCCACCCCAAAGACTCTATAGCTCCTTACTGTAAGTTTTTAATAGTTCTCAAATACAGAACACGATTCTGTAAGGCAAGACTAAGTGTCTTGCCACTAGGGGAAGTATCAGGTAAATTCACAGGGATTCCATTCTCTGAGCGGGTTTGGGGCTTTAGACACTATTTGGCATTTTTTCATTGATTGCAACTAATACAACAGTGCCCGTGACAAGTGGATTACAGTTTACATCCAAAAATGTAGCCCTGCCATGAAGCAGGAGACTGGAGCTAAGCTATTAGCTGACACTGACCCAAATGTGACTCTCACAGTTGCAATTTTTTTGTCTATGGCATTTAATGGTATTACTTTTTAATGTAAATCTTTTACTCATGATACTGTACCTTTGCGTTTCCCCTTGTTTGCCTGTATATTTGCCTGTAATTTGGCTGAGTTCTCCAGACTCCCCTTCCTGAACATAGGAGCTGTGGCAGGGGTACCTGCCCCCCCCTTTCCACAGTGAACAGAGAAGCAAAAAATGTCATTCAGCTTCTCAGCCTTCTTCCTTTGTCACCCAACGGCCCTGCTGCTTCCCTGACTGGTTTCCTGCTCTGGAGATATTTAAAGAAATGCTTATTGTTTGTCTTGGTGCTTTTAGCGACCCACTCCTCAAATTCTCTTGTGTGCCAGAGCCTGTGGCCAGTGTTCCCTCTAAGCTGAGTGTGTGAGCTAGCTCACAGTTTTTTAGCCTCCAGCTCACACATTTTGGTCTTAGCTCAGGAAAGATGGCTCCAGAGCAAACTAATTTTATGCAGCAGCCAAACTACCTGCTCACAACTTTAATGCCAGTAGCTCACAAAGTAGAATTTCTGCTCACAGGACTCCACAGGTTAGAGGGAACATTGCCGCCCCTCCTGTTTAATTCACTGGGGCGGACCGTCCACTTTTTAAAAGAAGCCTCTTTACTTTTTATAGCTTCCTTGACTTGCACTGTTAACCACGCAGGCCTTCTTTTAGACTGGGCAGTGCCTTTCCTAACCAATGGAATACATTTACTACTCCCCTCATTTATGTAAATGTTAACAGTTTTGGACTTTAGGGGTAACTTTCCATTGGCCTGAATGCTGATCTTGAGAGCATCTCATTTCTGCAGCATGACTCGAGCATGTTTACCCAGTCTGTGTGAGGCTGGTTGAAGTCTCCCAGCATAATTGCATTCTCTGCTTTAGTCACTTCCCCCATTTCCTTCTCCATCTCAAGATCAGCCTCAAGGGTTTGATCGGGGGGGGGGGGGGAAGGTCACCTCAGGGCCCAGAGTGTTTCCACCCGTACCGCTTCTGTTGGGGGGTTAATTCCCCCGATGTTTTCGAACTTTGCTGAGTCTGTGCCCTCTTTGGCACACAACGGAACACCTCCCCCCAACCCGCCCCTCCCTGCCCAGCCAGATTAACAGCTGTGAATATGAAGTGCATTTGCTTTGGGTTCTTCACTTTTCCCACCTTTAAGCTTTATGGGTTGCAGGCCATGCGGTTGCTGAGGAAGAAGCCAGGAAGGCTCATCAGTTGTGGCTCTCCGTCGAAGCACTGAAGCAGAGCCTGAAGACGGCTTCTGGAGACAGCCCCACCGAGCCGCTGGAAGGTGCCGTGAACGCCATCCGAGCCAGTTGTTCAGAGAACACGTTCACCCAGGCCTTAACGGCTGCCCTCCCGCCAGAATCGCTCAGCCGGGGGGTGTACACGGAAGAGGCGCTGAGGGCTCGCTTCCAAACCGTCCAGAAACTAGCAAAGAGGGTCGCCATGATAGATGAAACAAAAAACAGCCTGTATCAGTACCTGCTGTCCTACCTGCAGTCCCTCCTCTTGGTTTACCCTCAGCAGCAGAAGCCGCCCGCTGAGCTCAGGCCTGAAGACTTGGGCACCTTTAAGCTGCTCTCCTATGCATCCTACTGCATTGAGCACGGAGACCTGGAATTGGCGGCCAAGTTTGTCAATCAACTGAAAGGGGAGTCTAGGAGAGTAGCGCTGGACTGGCTAAATGAAGCTCGAATGACCTTGGAGACAAAACAGGTGGTGGATATCCTGACTGCCTACGCCAGTGCAGTGGGCTTGGGGACCACTCAGGTGGACTGATGAAGAACAACGTCTTCAGAAACAGATAGAAAATCGCCAGCTGTGTGGAGACAGAAATGTCAGGTTAGACCTGAAAAGCTTCCACAGCATAACAGGCTAGAAATATAACAACATCCAACAGATGATGTCTCTTTGCACTGTTGTAAATCTCTTGCCACCTGTTGCACTGTAGCCCTTATCAGCCATTTATCATGTCTGGAATGCTGGGGTGGGGAACAATTTCAATGATTTAAATTTCCAGGTATTACTGATTGGGCTTATGATGCAACTGAAATAATGTTTGTAACTCCTATTACTAATTTGCCACTTGGTGCAATTAAATATAATGTGTAAAAATCAGGCTGATGCTTTTTCATTCCTCCTCTGTGAAGCTATACACTCAAAAAGGAGAGAGCCCGAGAACAAGTACTGTCTCTGTGCTGGCAAGATGGCATCCTGGAGCGTACCGGAGGGAGGGAGGGAGGGAGGGGGCGTACGGACGTTTTGGGCTGAAGTTTCTGTGCTCTGTCCCTTTCCCTGTGAGGGGTCATGTGGAGGGAACACTGTTCAGCCTGTGCCCGGGGACCTGTTCGCCGTCGCCGCCGCCTCCTCCTCGGGTGATCAGTAGGGTTATGTTCAAGAAAACGTATTCCGTAAGTAGAACAATGACATTTCAGGTCCTCCAAGTGTTGATATAATTAAACTTTGTATTGAATATACATAAACAAACAATAGCCATCGGAGGCCAAGGAAGTGTCCATATTTAAATTCCAAAATCTGCTAAAAGGGAAAACGAAGTGCTTGGAACACGGGGGCGGGGGTCCCCCCACCCCCTTATTGGACCTGATGGATGTTGTGCTAGTGAGCAGATTTCTCTTATAACCCTCCCCAAATGCATTTGGAGGGATTTAAAGAGTCGTTCAGGCTTTGGAGGCAGCAGGAAGGACAGTCTGGTGGGACAGGCCCTCCTCTCTATTGCATCAGGAGAACAGCAGCAGGAGCAAACTCTATGAAAAAGGCACAGAAAGATGGTTTGGGGCCAAAATTCACGGCATGTGGGCTGCTTCCTGTCACGGCCTATCCCACAGTAATTGGGTGCAAATTTATTTCCACAAAAACCACAGTGGGATAAGCTGAAATAGGACATGGCATCTATGCCTTGCGGGAGGATAGGCAGAAAGAAGTCCTGAAGAGCGCTTAGAGCAGAGTCAAGGAAAGAAGCCCCTCCACCCCGGACCGTTTGGTAAAAGTCTGCAAAACAAACTGTTGACAGGTAAGCAGACACTGTGAGGAACGCGTGGAGCATTAAAGCAGACGGTTTCATGTATGTATGAAGCAGGAAACCAGGCAGGGAAGTTGCCATTAGATGACAAAGTAAGGAGTGGGGACATGCAGAATACGTGTAGCAGTTCTGGTGTGTTTTGTTCCTAATTTCAGGTCTGTGACCTGTTTCCCTGGGGTGAGACACGAATGCTCATCTAGGGGCAGTGTTTTCAAACTCCACGATGGTCTAGGAGGCAGCTTGCAAATTACAAGCGGATGCAGATTACTACAAGGAAACCCCTCTAGGACTTGCTTCCGCTTCTACATGACCAACACTTTGTCCTTTGCCAGCTTTCACAGAGCCTTCCGTTGCCTAGCAGCATTCTGCCCAGACTGGTGCTACCCAGGTTGAAGGAATTGCATCGAGTCCTGCTGACTTAATTCTGCCTCATTCCCCGGCAGCCGACGTCCTTCAGCACGCTTGAAGAAGGGAGGCAAGCAAGGCCACCTGGAGTGGTGAATCCGCTGGCCCTCCCGCTTCATGGTGGGGCCTGGTTTGCCCGAGAGCTCGCAAAGCAGTACTTGGACCTCACGTGCCCCTGGTCCAGGGGGAGGGGGGAGAGGAGGTAGTAGCCAAAGGGTTAGGGGGCCAGCTACTGGTCTGCGTTTGCAATGCTTGGACCTCTGATTCAGGCAGAGGCACCGGATGAATTGTATCAGGTGCTGCTTAATCCTTGGGTGGATTTGACATTGGCTAGATGAAAGGAAGCAGAGCATAGGAACAAATGGACAGTTTTTGTGATGGGAGGGAAGTGAGCTGCAGAGTGCCACTTAATGGGTCCACAGATGGTCTGGAATCGGGGGTGGCCGCCCAGTTTGCATAGGATACCAAATAATACAGAAGGCTCTCTCTCTCTCTAAATGGGACACTGAATTTGTCTCAGCAGGCTTTGCTCTTCAATAAGCTTAATCTCTCTTTAATAAGTTTCTATTAATTTACTGGGAACAAATCTAACTGCCCTGTAATTCCCTGGGTCCCCTATAGAGCCCTTTTGAAAAATTGATGTGATTATTTGCAACTTCCTGGTTCCCTGGCACGGAAGTCAATTTTAAGGATAGGTTTTGTATACTGGGTAGGATTCAAGGTCTCATATCTGAGTTCTTTAAGAACACTTGTGTTTACAATCTGGATGGGGAAATTTACTAGTTTTTGGTTTGCCTAGAAGTCCTAGACCTTCATCTGCCATCTCAATTTGACCCAGTTCTGCCGACATCCTTCTCCAAAACAGCAGCTCCATTCCACAGTGAAAACTGACAGAAAGTGTTCATTTTCTTTGCACTGCCACACCTTCCATCAGTATATTTCCCCCTTTGTTCCTTTGTCCTCCAACAGTCCATCACAGATTTCTAGGAGACAGACTAGTTACAGGTGTAGAGGTCAGGGAGAGAAAGATGGGAAGCTGGTTTGAAAGAAGGCTCACAAAGCATATGCTATTCCCTCCCCCCTATACAGGCAAATGCCACTAACTGTCCAAAGACATGTAATCTTGGCAGGATAATCTCTGCAAAAAGAATTCCAAACTATTTAAGAACTGGCAAAAATATCTTACAGCAGAAAAACAAATGCCGCCTTTAGAATCTACATTCAGATCAAGCACAGCTTACGGACTGCAGACCCCAGCACTCCAGGCAGGGTGGTTGGTGCAAGGGACCCAGGAAAGATTCTGCACCGCTGCAAGATAAACGGGGAGACAGAGAGAGGGATTTCTTGCTGCACGCTGCCAGAAGACCTCCTGCCCCATACAGTCAACGCCCTCTCACTGGCACCAAAGGCGAGGCAGGAAACTGCTCTTCAGTTGTCTCATAGCGTCCTCCTTTTGAGAGGACAGACAGGGCTTTGGGTTGGGAAAAGAACTACATACAGCAGCTGGAAATGGTATTGCACTTTCCAATTTTGTTAACATTTGTGGAAAAAACAGTAGCAATCCTTTACAGTTTCTTTTCTTTTCCAGGGATGTATGTTTAGTTTCTTTTTAAAAAAAGGTAGTGGGGGGATGTCCACAAAGAGGTCAGAGCAACCTTGCTATTCAGTGCATGTTATTAATTCTGCTACGTGCAAAGCGGACCAGAACTGTAGCACCATTCCCATCCGAGGTTCCGCCCCGCAGAGTCTTCCAGCGCAGCCCGTCTCTCTGTCACCACATGGCAGATGGTGAAACAGGATCCTCTATTCACTGCTGTGGCTGCTCACTGCCAGCAGATCATCCAAAGTGTTCCTGCAAAGACAGGTGAGAAGCACGTCAGGGTGGCAGCCTCAGCGCTGGCAGGGAAGCACCAGACTGAGCGTGGCCAAGGCGGCTGGGCGAGACGGACAGGGGCTCACGGACCCCTTTCCTGGGGGAAGTGGGCAGGGCCAGCGGGGGCTCTTGCTCAGCACGGGTTCTGACGGGCTGTGCAGGTTTTTTGGAAGACTGCTCTCGGCTGAGAAGGGCACGCAGACAGGCACGCACTCCTGCTGCTGAGAAGAACAAGGGCTCAGGGTCTCTGGGTTTGTTTGTTTGTTTGTTTAACATAGATCAGACAAAAGAGGGAAAGGAAGTTGCAGTGGGAAAAGCCCCCCAAAGAGGTTCAGAGACCGAGGAGAGGAACTGGACCTGCCGAACAGACAGGATGGAGACTTCGACAGTCCCGGACCTGCCTGATTCCTCGGAGTCCTGTCTGCAGGGCAAGACTCATCCTGCATCCAGGACGAAGGCTGCATCTCTCGACGAACAGCATGTTACAGCAGCATTATTGCTCTGAACGGAAAGAGACCCTCATTCATGATGGAAGCTCACCTTTGTTCTTCAGAGAGTTGGAACTCCTTCTGCACTCTCTCAGCAAGCCTTGAAGTCGATTGTAAACTGAAATCAGCAGCCAACGTCACCAGGTTAAGTGCCTGATCTGGGTCATTGCTTTGCTTAATGCAGTTCAGTACCTCATTCATCACGACGTCACTGCATGAGACAGAAAAAGAACATGACCGATCCAGTGGCATGCAACCCAAAGGTGAACTGAATACCGTCTTCTGCTATGAACAGTGATGACATAAGGACTTCACAACTGCTTTTGACAGTCACTTCAGACCCGTTTTTTGCTTCCAGGGTTCTGAGACTCAAGTGCTGTGTGCCAGCAGGGAAGCCCAGAAGGACTCTGTTCTGAAGGGGCCAGTGGACCCTGGCTGCTAACACTGCCCACTGACTCAGAATTATGCAAAAGAAGCAAAATCCCCTTTGAAAGGAACCAGACACAATCCCAATATTATTTAACTACTTTAAATAAACATGGAAGATTTTAAGGCAGCAAGGTTCATTCCGTCAGGTCCTTATTACAGATTCCTCAACCCAAGAGGATAAATTCTCCAAAAAACCCCAAATAAAGTCCAAAAAATGAATTCTCCACTCATTCCTCAAACACAAGAACTGGCACCCAAACAAGAAAGCACGACAAATCCGAACACATCTGACATCCTCACCACACTAGGTTACAGACTGCAATAATCTCCCCAGTTTCAGTGAGCAACAGGACAATAGAATGAATTGGCCACTTCAGTCTGGCTGAGAGATTTAACATCACCAATCTTTAGTCTAACAGAAGTGGAGGCGGACGATAACCGGGAAATGAATGGCGGGGGGGGGGGGGGCGCTCATGTTATGCCCCTTCCAGGGCATCCTGCTCTCTCTTGTACCATAAAACCGGCCAACATTTTTATACAGCCAATTCTGGATTTTTCCAGTGTTTGGGGTGTGTGTGTGTGTGTGTCCCAGTAAAGAATTCTTTGTGTGTTTATTTATTTTGACATTAAGGGGGAAAAACCAGGTTGCTGAACTGTAACCAATGATCTTCGAGTGTTCATCTGTGCCGTCCCATACATGGGTTCCGCGCCTGCACTCAAACCCGACCCCGGAGAACAGTCTCTGGTTGTTGGCGTATTTTCTTCCCGTGCTCCGGGGAGCAGGCATCGACTGTGCATGCCTGGAGCGGAAAGGGAAACACCCTCCCACTCTGGTTCTTCCAGCCACCGCTGACAAGTCCCAGCAAAAAGGAGTAAACTCGTGAGAGATGCCAGCAGCAGGGAAGGCTGGGTGGGCGCCTCTGACTGCACAGATGACCACTCAAAGATCAGTGTTTATCTTCTTTGTGGTCTCTGTGCAGTCCCACGCGTGGGTGATCAGCGAGCTTCAACACATGGACAGTGGGTGCTGGTAGCACCACAATGCGATACCAATAATAATAAAAAGCAAATAACAGCATTACCTGCAAGGCCTACTTGAACGGTCAGAGGACAGCAGGCATCCATGGAAAACAGATCGCAGCACCGATGGCCCAAAGGACACATCCCACCTGGCTCTAACGTCGAGTGCATCACGTGTCACAACAGTAGTCTGGGAGGACCACGTTGCAGCAGCCCAAATGTCCTCCAGAGGGACACCCTCGAGAAAAGCTGATGACGTGGATGTGGCTCGTGTTGAGTGGGCCGTCAGCAAAACAGGTAAAGGCTGCTTCACCAGCTCATCGCAAAGTGAGACAGCCAAGCTTATCCACCTCGCAAGTCATTGGGGAGAAAGTTTGTGTCCCAGGTGAGGTTTGTCATAAGCTATGAATAAGCGAGGGTCCTTACAAAAGGAAGAAGTCCTGGAAAAATAGCACTCTGCAGACATCTAAGGTACGAGGAACCCTCTGACAATCATCAGTAGGATTAGCGAAAAGCATGGGCAGTACGACAGGTTGAGAAACGTGAAAAGTTGACACCACCTTAGGCAGGAATAGGGGCTTGGCCTGCAGGACCACTTTGTCTTCGTGAAAGATGGCATACGGTGGGTCAGCACGCAAGGCGCGAAGATCCCTTGCTCTCTTAGTAGGCGTGAGGGCTACCAAAAATGCCATCTTCCGAGAGAGAAGATGCAGGGGCATAGTTGTGACAGGCTCAAACAGTTTGCCCATGAGCTGGAGGAGGACGAGGGACAGACAGACTCCACGCTGGAACTACAGGCTTAACAGGAGGGTGCAACTGAGCCCGCTTGCGGGGAGGGTGGGTTACAAATATAATAAATAAATAAATAAACTTCAACATACCCTTCAAGAATGACTTTGAAACATGATGAGAGAAAACAGTTCTACCTTCAACAAAATTATGAAAGGCAGAAATTGCAGACAAATGCACCTTCAATGAAGAATAGTGTAGTCCCAACTCATGAAGAGACCAAAATAGGAGAGGATGACAGGTAGGGGTGCAGTCTGGGGGTCGCATAGGAAATGAAACATCGCCATTTTGCCACAAGTAGCCAGCTTTCAAGCATTCTGAAGAATATGTTGAAACTCAGGTGGAAAGGTCAGGCTGATATCCACCATGTAGTCAGCTTGAAGAGGCTGGGATTGTGATGAAGGACCCGGGCTTGGTGTTGGGAAAGAAGGTCCAACACTGGTGTAAGATCTCGGTACATGGCACAAAACAGTTGTAGAAGACTCACAAACCAAGGTTGTCTTGGCCACCAAGGTGTTATCAGGATGCAGTCCGAGTGGTCTTGACCGAGCTACTGAAGTGTCCTGATGATAAGTGGAAATTGGGGGGGGGGGGGGGGGAGAAGGGGAGAACCCACT
>NW_015163133.1:247547-261450 GCF_001447785.1 Gekko japonicus
ATGCAGAAAAGCATCCCCCCCCCCCCCAATTAGGACCCCGGCAGAGGACTTTGACTGTAGAAAATCAGACATTTTGCATTGTCCTAAGAGGCAAAAACATCTATCTCGGGGCACCTGAAATTGCGGAAGATGGGTTACAGATAGATGGGATTTAATGACCACTTGTGTCCATTGGACTGTGTCCGACTGAAGGGGTTCGCCTGTGAGATGTATACCCTGAGTTCAACACCAGTGCCACAAGACTAGGGCCCTTTTGCAGAGTTTCACAGATACTGCTTGTTGAAATAGTAGACCGTTGCCATGCTGTCCGAGGTGATTTCGACATGGAGGCCTCGCAGGGAAGGTAGGAGGGCGTGATGAACCGCCACGAGCTCCAAGCAATTGATGTGTCGGGGTCAGGTTCCGCCCTGGACCACTGGCCTTGGGCTCTGAGCGTCCCGCAGTGGGCTCCCCAATCCCACAGGGAGGCATCGGTGGTGAGGACAGCACTCGGGGGAGGAAGCTGAAAAGGCATCCCCCAGCCAGCAAATTCTCCTCTAGGGTCCACCAGTGAAGAGTCAGGAGGATATTGGGAGGGACCGTAAGGAGGGTCAACTGATGTTGGTGAATGGGTCTGAAGGCACGGACAAACCACAGCTGAAGGGGCCACATGTGGAGTCTGGGAAACAGTATTTATGGTGGTGGCCACAGCCATCATCCCCAGGAGGCACTGCAGAACCAGAGCTGGTGGCGTAGGGGAGGACATGAGAGCGAAGAGCGGAGGCTCTGCCCACTGGAAGAAAGGCCCGCTGTTGAAGAGTGCACATTCGTACCCCTATAAACTGCAAGTCCTGAGCAGGGGCCAGATGAGACTTGGTGAGATTTACGCAGTTGCCCACGGAGGCCAGGAGTTGGGAGGGTGGTGGACGTATCACGATGAAGCTGATGCAGGGAGTTGGGAGACAAGCAGTCAGCCGTCGATGTAGGGGAAAACTGTGACCCTGTGTGCTGTCAGAGGATCGCAGCAGCCACCGCCATATCCTTTGGGGGAGCCCTCGGTGCCGCTGAGAGACCGAAGGGAAGTGCCCAGCATGGGTAGGGGTTGGACCCTACTGTGAATCTCGGGAAACAACGATGTTGCCGTTGGATGGTGATGTGAAAACAGGCGTCCTGCAGGTCGAGCGATGCCAACAAGGCATTTTTGGGAAGCAGGGGAAGGATAGCTTGGAGGGGAATCATCTGGAATTTTTTGTAGGGAAGGTAGTAGTGGAGTTGCTGAAAATCCATTATTTACTTATTTATTTGATTGATTGATTTATATCCCGCCCTCCCCGCATTCTACAAATATTAAAACAGATAAAACAGTTTAAACCACAACAAAATGCAAAGTGCTAGCAGTACAGCTAAACAATGGCGGCCTTCTTTCGGCATCCAGATAGAACGATCGCCCTATTCCAGGTTCCTTGCCAGGCTATCAGGTATTACTTTAAAGCTGGTGTTACTTCGGTGCTGATGTTAGGGCCAGGGCCACGATGTTACCCTTAATTAAAAGCCTGGTGGAAGAGCTCCGTTTTACAGGCCCTGCAGAACTGCAGAAGGTCCTGCAGGGCCCTGATGTCCTCCGGGAGCTCATTCCACCAGTGCGGGGCTGCCACAGAAGAGGCCCTGGCCCTCGTTGCAGCCAGCCTGGCTTCTTTAGGGCCCGCAAGGGCCAGACAGTGTTGGGATCCAGATCTGAGTGCCCTCTGGGAAACATGTGACCATATAGGGCTTTAAAGGTCAAAAACAGCACCTTGAACCGAATCCAGTATGCTATTGACAGCCAGTGCAGCACTTTTAGGGCAGGCTGGATGTGTTCCCGCACAGGAAGGCACAGCAACAGCCTCGCTGCTGCATTCTGCACCAGCTGCAGCTTTCGGATCTGGGACAAGGGCAGCCCCATGTGGAGAGCATTGCAGTAATCCAATCTCGAGGTGACCATTGCGTAGATCACTGTTGCCAGGTCATTGAGTTCAAGGAAGGGAACCAACTGTCTAATCTGCCGTAGATGGTAAAAGGCAGACTTTGCAGTGGCTGCTCCCTGGACCTCCATCGTTAAGGAGGCATCCAGGAGCACTCCCAAGCTCCTAACCTCCGGTGCTGGCACCAACGGCATCCCATCAAAGGTTGGGAGCAGGATCCCTAACCTTGGTCCACTCCAACTCAGGCACAAGACCTGAGCGTTTCGGGATGATGAAATACCGGGAGTAGAATCCCCTGTGATGTTGGGATGAGGAAACGCTCTCTACACTACGGCTCCTTTGACAAGGAGGGTTTGGATTTCCTCGTGAAGGAAACTGGAGAGAGGCTTTGCCACAAAATGAGGGACCTGCAGGGTTGAAAGAAACCTGACGGCATACCCCATGCGGACTATGGGGAAAACCCAGGCATCCGTGGTGCCTGGAGGTGGGGTAACCGACGAAGAGCAGGGAAGACGGAGACATAGGAAGAAGTCAAAGAGACTGCTTTGATGGAGGTGTAGCCTTCTTGGAAGAAGGAGCTCTGGGTTTGTGGTGGTACAGTTGTTTAGCTGGAGTGGTCTTGTGTTTCCAATACTCCGACTGATGAGGAGACCAAACACACTTGAAGGAACTTGGTTTCCAAGCTTTTTGCTTTGGGTTTCATAGTTGAGATGATTGTGAGACACCCAAGTTTCGTGCCCTTTTCTGGCTATCATCCACATTGGTGAGGACCTTGTCCATGGAGGTACTGAAGAGGCCCTCCCCATCGAGAGCCAGTTGGGTGTCGTGGTTAAGTGCGTGGACTCTAATCTGGAAGAACCGGGTTTGATTCCCCACTCCTCCACTTGCACCTGGCTGGATGACCTTGGGCAAGAGCTGTCCTTGAAAAAGAGCAGTTTCTGTGCATGTCTGACAGTGTTAATCTGTTGCTTCGGCAGTCTGGACAGCTCGTTGACCAGGGTAGTGGCAGTCTTCCAAATAAGTATGCGTCTTGGCTGCGGTAGTAGTAAAAGAGTATATTTTCTGCCCCAGGGCGTCCAGCTTCTGACCCTCACAATCTGGGGCTTCAGGATGTCGCACTTGCTTGGACTCAGAGGCAGAGTGCACCCGTTGACTTTATGTCAGGCTGTAAGGTGGTGGAGTGTAGCCAGGCATGCCTCCTGAGGGCGATCGAGGTAGCTAGAGCCTCTGACAAGCAGGATACAGCATGTCTGATAGTGTTAATCTGTTGCTTCGCCCGGTCTGGACAGCTCGTTGACCAGGGTAGTGGCAGTCTTCCAAATAAGTATGCGTCTTGGCTGTGGTAGTAGTAAAAGAGTGTATTTTCTGCCCCAGGGCGTCCAGCTTCTCACCCTCACAATCTGGGGCTTCAGGATGTCACACTTGCTTGGACTCAGAGGCAGAGTGCACGATGACAGAATTCGGAGCTGGGTAAAAGAGACTTTGAATCCGACGGTTGAACTTGATAGAGGGAGTCAAAGCACTTTGAGGCCAGTGGAATAGAAGCAGGTTGATCCCGTGCCTCATGGAGGGCCTCGAGGTGAACTGGGAGCACGGGGAGCAGGGGGACGCTGGCGGGAGGTCTGACTGTACTGACTTGTGCACCAGGGCCACCGAATCCAGTATGCTATTGACAGCCAGTGCAGCACTTTTAGGGCAGGCTGGATGTGTTCCCGCACAGGAAGGCACAGCAACAGCCTCGCTGCTGCATTCTGCACCAGCTGCAGCTTTCGGATCTGGGACAAGGGCAGCCCCATGTGGAGAGCATTGCAGTAATCCAATCTCGAGGTGACCATTGCGTAGATCACTGTTGCCAGGTCATTGAGTTCAAGGAAGGGAACCAACTGTCTAATCTGCCGTAGATGGTAAAAGGCAGACTTTGCAGTGGCTGCTCCCTGGACCTCCATCGTTAAGGAGGCATCCAGGAGCACTCCCAAGCTCCTAACCTCCGGTGCTGGCACCAACGGCATCCCATCAAAGGTTGGGAGCAGGATCCCTAACCTTGGTCCACTCCAACTCAGGCACAAGACCTGAGCGTTTCGGGATGATGAAATACCGGGAGTAGAATCCCCTGTGATGTTGGGATGAGGAAACGCTCTCTACACTACGGCTCCTTTGACAAGGAGGGTTTGGATTTCCTCGTGAAGGAAACTGGAGAGAGGCTTTGCCACAAAATGAGGGACCTGCAGGGTTGAAAGAAACCTGACGGCATACCCCATGCGGACTATGGGGAGAACCCAGGCATCCGTGGTGATGGACGCCCAGGTTTGGGACAGAGTCTGGTGCCTGGAGGTGGGGTAACCGACGAAGAGCGGGAAAGACTGCTTTGATGGAGGTGTAGCCTTCTTGGAAGAAGGAGCTCTGGGCTTGTGGTGGTACAGTTGTTTAGCTGGAGTGGTCTTGTGTTTCCAATACTCCGACTGATGAGGAGACCAAGCACACTTGAAAGAACTTGGTTTCCAAGCTTTTTGCTTTGGGTTTCATAGCTGAGATGATTGTGAGACACCCAAGTTTCGTGCCCTTTTCTGGCTATCATCCACATTGGTGAGGACCTTGTCCATGGAGGTACTGAAGAGGCCCTCCCCATCGAGAGCCAGTTGGGTGTCGTGGTTAAGTGCGTGGACTCTAATCTGGAAGAACCGGGTTTGATTCCCCACTCCTCCACTTGCACCTGGCTGGATGACCTTGGGCAAGAGCTGTCCTTGAAAAAGAGCAGTTTCTGTGAAGAGCTCTCTCGGCCCCACCTACCTCACAGGGTGTCTGTTGTGGGGAGGGGAAGGGAAAGGAGTTTGTAAGACGTTCTGAGACACCTTTGGGTAGTGAAGGGCGGGGTATAAATCCAATCTCTTCTTCTTCACCAATCTCTTCTTCATCATCATCGAAAGGTAAATCTTCCACCTTTGACTTTATATCAGGCTGTAAGGTGGTGGAGTGTAACCAGGCATGCCTCCTGAGGGCAATTGAGGTAGCTAGAGCCTCTGACAAGCAGAATACAGCATGTCTGACAGTGTTAATCTGTTGCTTCGGCAGTCTGGACAGCTCGTTGACCAGGGTAGTGGCAGTCTTCCAAATAAGTATGCGTCTTGGCTGCGGTAGTAGTAAAAGAGTATATTTTCTGCCCCAGGGCGTCCAGCTTCTGACCCTCACAATCTGGGGCTTCAGGATGTCGCACTTGCTTGGACTCAGAGGCAGAGTGCACTATGACAGAACTCGGAGCTGGGTAAAAGACACTTTGAATCCGACAGTTGAACTTGATAGAGGGAGTCAAAGCACTCTGAGGCCAGTGGAATAGAAGCAGGTTGATCCCGTGCCTCATGGAGGGCCTCGAGGTGAACTGGGAGCACGGGGAGCAGGGGGACGCTGGCGGGAGGTCTGACTGTACTGACTTGTGCACCAGGTCCGTGACAGTTGGTGTGTCACCGATAAGCTGGAGATTCAAGGCAGTAGCCACACAAGTTACCAGTTCAAGGTAAGCCTGGGATCCTTCCGGTGGTGCGAGTGAACAAGGATGGACAATGTCCGAATCCGGGGAGGTATGTTCATCCACTTCAGAGTCCAAGTCCTCAGTCTTGACGTCTGACAGTTCCGAGACGGTCGTCTGGTGGAATGATGGGTATTGGGGTTGGCTGGGCAACTGTCATACGAGAGGACAACTCAACCGGAGGCCCAGGGGGGCAGTGAGAGTGGATGTCAGAGGAGCCCCACAGGCAATCTGACAATGATAATGATGATGATGATGATAATACTTTCCATTTATTAATCGCTTTCCCCAGTGGGCTCAAAGCGATGTACAGTTACTCCATATATAGACAAGGGACTAACAATGTTCGTAGGGGATAGGGAAGACAACATATATTCACTTTAATTGCACGCGCCGTCACTGCCCCATCCATTGCAGGCATTCTTTTCGTAGCCTGGAAGCTGTTTCGCCTTTACAAGCCTTGACCAAGGACGTCCAACCATCAGCTAACGCCCTCCCACAAGGGAGGATGGCGTGCCCACCCTCTCTAAAGGAGTGGTTCCCATTTTCTCTACTCGCCGAAGCTTTCAAATCGCTGGGTGGACAATGAGCTGGGGACAACAGGCTGGCTGCTCACACCAGTGCGGGGCCTTGAACTAACACAGTTCAGATGTTAAGACAGTGGGATATACCCACTGTGCCATCGCTCCCCAATGATAGGGGCATCCAGAGGGCCCAAAATTAGGGGCCATGGAACCCGAAGGAGAAGAACGATCAAGTCCTCTGACCTATGTGGTGAATGAGGTCATGAATATTAATCTTGACTGTGGCATGAGGAGCGAGGTGGGGATCTGTAATGCTCCTGGTAGGCTTGAGGAAAACGCTCTCGCAGAAAAGGAGAGCGCCATTCCAAGGAGTGTCTGGGATAGGCCTCATAAGGCACAGCATAAGCAGCCAGGGTGTAGTGGAAATGTTGTCTGCTTTGGGATCGAGAAAGGCTCTGAGAGAACCAGCGCGGGGTGATAGGCGCGGCAGGTCGCCAGGCTGTGAAGGAGGCCTGTCCCGGTGGGCGGGGTCGGCTTCGAGAATGTCCGATGGCAAGTAGCTGCAGTCAGAGAGTGATCTGGATGGAATGTGCACCACTGGTGTGAGGGGAGCCACCACAGTAGACAGAGCTGAAGACAGGGTTGTGGCGGGGGTGGAGTCCTGCAGGCCCACAGTTGAAAGCTCTGGAGGCGGCACAGGAGATGAGATGCTTGTCGGGACTGAAGCGGGTGTCAGTACCGATCGGTCCTTCGATTCTTCTTTGGTTTCGGCGTGTCTGGAGACGAAACTGAGAGTTCCCTTGGACTGACTGTCAGCCTTACGCTTCGTTGCCGTCGACCCTGTTTGGTAAAATTGCTGCAATGGATGCAGGAATCAGGTTTGTGAGCCTCGCTCAGGCAAAAAGCCACAGGGAATGTCTGTTGGTAGTTGGGATTTTCCCTTCACAATTTCAACAACATTTAAAGCGAGTCTTCCCTTCCATACGCCACACCAAGGGCCAGGGATGAAGGGAGGGACAGTCGATGACAAAAAAACCTCTTTTTTTACGGAAAGTCACAGCAGGAGACGAAGCTGAAGACCAGGAGAAAGGAGGAGGAGGCTTCTGAGGCAGCTCAGAAGGGTAGGAACGCAGCGAGGGGGGGTCTGAGCAGCGTGGCCGTCGAGAAGAAACTGAGTGGGAGGGCACGTGCCACCAATGCCTGCTCCCCCGAGCACAGGAAGAAAACGCGCCAGAAGCCAGAGGGCGGGCCGGCTCTCGCAGTTCTCCGGGGTCGGGTTTGAGCGCAGGTGTGGGACTGCACAGAGACCGTGAAAAAGATCACACAAGTTCCTTATGGATGCCTCTTAATCAGTGCGTGTCTTTTTGGCTTTCTCTGTTACCCCTTAAAATACCAGGAATTCAATAGCAGAATGAGTTCCGGATCACCTTCCCCAAGGCTCATCCCAGGATTACTATCCCTAACACCAATCACACCCTATCTGGGATATTAAGCGACATACGTCTGGGGAAACTGGATCTTGAACCTGGTCCAAGCCTGAACCTGATGCAAAATTGTCCAAACAGTGTCAAGAAACAGGTTTTCTCCAAAACAAGCCTTAGTAAAAGCTATCCCCTTGTGCACACACAGCCTCCCCCAAAGCTTCCTTTTAGGACCCCCTGACTGATCACATGGAGACGTAATAGATGTACAGGGGACAGACGTACAGGGAATATAACCTCTATAGGGAGTGTGACCACATAGCAAGAACATTTAAATGCATGGGGTGGGTATGTGATTTTTGACAGTCCAGGTTAGATTTCAGGAAGTTAACCCATATAGCCTTATGGATTCATGAAACCCTGGATGCCAACACTTCTCACCCATCTTCATGTCTCTCGGTTCCCCTGAATCCCAACCTGACTTAACCTGCTTGCATGAGTACTTCAGCCATCAAAACTCAGACCCAACACTGAGGCAAATGAGATTTTCCCCTCTGGAAGGCAGCATGCTTCACGCCTCCCTGCAAATTGTAATGCCCTGTATGTATGTTGACTGACTTCACTCCTCCTAAGAGCCATAAACCAAAATGCTTTATTGCGGCACATTCATGCTTCCTCTCTCTTTCTCCGAAGCCTGGTGTGTCCACCCCCAACTGCTCTCAGCTGCTCGAAGTTCTGACTTTTCCAAAGCCAATATTCTGAGATTCCCCACCCAGAGTTGCTGCAAACAGAATAAGCTTCGCCCAGGTCAGATACAGAACAAACACCAAGACCCGAAGGCCCAAGACAGACAGGAACTGCGTCGTGAAATTTCCGCCAGCATTTTCCAAATGAAATTTTTCTCGCCAAGGCCTGTAAACCTCTGGGCCTATAGATCTGGCTCCACAGATCATCACAGGCAGGTGGAATCCATAAGCCGGCCTTGGGAGTGGGGTGGGGTCAGCGGACAGGCACAAAGGGCTGCATGCCAGGAAGCTCCGCTCAGAGGTGAGAAACCCAAGGGGAAGAAGGTGAGCCTCCCGGGGGAAAGGGAAGGAGGACAGAGGTAGTGAGGGTGTATCTGCTTCCCCAAAAGACTCATAGTCACTCTGGGAGAAGTAGGCAAAAAGCCATCTTACCTGGGGACTCGGTTGTGTTTCTTAAAGAGCTGCAGCATGCTCCTAGGCAGAGAGGAAAGAGGTTACGATTTGACCATTGCCATTTGACAACAGGGCTGTTCTTCGTTGTATTTTATTCTATTTTGTGTCATTTCTCACTTGGACTCAAGGCGGATTACCCTGGGTGAGCCAAAACATGCCGTTCTGCACCAAATGGAGTTTCCAAAACGAGTTCACAGGAAGACCAGTGTACAGTGCATTACAACAGTCTAGTTTAGATATCACCATAGCATGGATCCATGTGGCCAGATCAGCCAGATCAAGGTAAGGGTTTAAAACATTTATCCCCAACCCAACATTTGTCAAGAGTGCCTGTTCGCACAGAAGGAAGGATACCCCTGATTCTAAAGGAAGAAAAGGGAAAGTCTTACAGTAAATCCCTACTGTCTGGAGCAGCAGGAGGACATTTTTGGTCCTCACAGGTGAAGTGCTCCCCCCCCCCACTAGGTGGGGTGTGTGTGTGTCCTACTTACAAGACCAGACTGGAAGAGGCAGAAATCCAATGTCTAGAGCAGTCAGAGGGAAAAGAACAGCCGCATGGCTGAGTGATCAAAACAGACCCCTGGTCAACGTTCCAATTTCACTGTGTGTTTCCATGTCATCCAGAAGGACAAGATAATCCCTTCCGATCAGAAAGTGGCAGACAGAGGGCCACCCACCTCTTCAGCAAGCGTTCACACCACAAATCCCAACCCCTTTAGTGGCAGGGGGCACCCTTGACCCTTTGGGACACTGAAATGAAGCGTCCACCAGACGGAGAGACAGGCCTGACCGAATCAGGAGGCCATGGAGAGTTCTACAAAAGCCCATCTTCTGGCAAGATGGAACAATTGTGTGGAGCCAAGGACACGGGTGTGTCAATGTCCATACAGCTGCACATCCCATCCCCTATAGATACGACACCTGCTCTGAGCCAAAAGCCTGAGAAGCAATGCAGAGGAGGAGGATTCTCCCCTCAGGGAATGAGCCATAAGCCCTGGCAGTGGCATTCCCTCCATGGTTCAACAGTTCAGTTCTGTGCAGTCCCTGAGCCTCCAGCACAAGGGAGACTGAGAGACCTGCTGACCCAAGGAGGCCTCCTTTTAGGGAAGGGTAACAACAAAGCGGCAGGGCGGATGCGGACATCACCATCTTCAAGTACTTGAAGGGCTGCCCTATGGAGGATGGGGTGGAGTTGTTTTCTGTGGCCCCAGAAGGTCGGACCAGAACCAACGGGCTGAAATTAAATCAGAAGAGTTTTCGGCTAAACATGAGGAAGAACTTCCTGACAGTTCGAGCGGTTCCTCAGGGGGACAGGCTTCCTCGGGAGGTGGTGGGCTCTCCTCCTTGGGAGGCTTTCAAACAGAGGCTCGGTGGCCACCTGACAGCAATGTGGATTCTGTGAACTTTTAGGCAGATCATGAGAGGGAGGGCAGGAAGGGTCGCCTCAGTTCTTGTGGCCCTTTCTTACACGCCCAGGGAATCACCACTCTGGGGTCAGGAAACAATTTTTCTCCAGGCCTGTTTGGCCAGGGATCCCGGAGGGTTTTTTTTTTTTTTGCCATCTTCTGGGCATGGAACAGTGGTCACTGGGTGTGGGGTGGGGGGGGGAAGTATTTGTGAATTCCCTGCATTGTGCAGGGGGCTGGATTAGATGACCCTGGAGATCCCTTCCAAGTCTATGATTCTATCACCATCTGGAGCCTTGTTGAACTTGATGTAAACTCACTGATGCCCCTGGCACTGAGAATGTGCCACAGACCTAGGTCTGTCTCTGGGAAAGTGAAATCTCTGGAGTGATACCTTGGGCCCCTACGGGAGCCAGGCACTGCTAAAGATTCTGGTGAAAGGAAGAGACTTTAATCACAATTAGGACCCAGTGGTCTGATATTATTGCCTTCAAGAAGAGGAAGAAGAAGAAGAAGGAGGAGGAGATGATGATGGTGACTGGATTTATCCCCCGCCCTTCATGACCCGAAGGAGTCTCAGAGTGGCTGACAACCTCCTTTCCCTTCCCCTCCCCACAACAGACACCCTGTGAGGGAGGTGGGGCTGAGAGAGCTCTGACAGAAACGGCTCTTTTTCAAGGACAGCTCTTATCAGAACTATGGCTTGCACAAGGCCATCCAGCCAGGTGCAAGTGGAGGAGTGTGGAATCAAACCTGGTTGTCCCAGATTAGAGTCCATGCACTTAACCACGACACCAAACTGGCTCCCAAGACTGGAGATGGAGACAGAATGTGATAGGTCAATATTTCCTTCACTGCTTCTAGCCAAACTCTTTAAATTAACTAAGGCTGATTAACAAATGATCATGGCTGCCCTCCAATGTTCTCTGTTTCTGGCTGTCCTACTGCTGAAAGCTACTCTTTAGATATAATCTCCATAAGATCTTTTTTACCCTTAAAACAACTTTTTTGTCTTGATTTTAAACTGCATGTATCAACCAAGGATCAAAGAAATAAAGTCAATATGGCCTAATCCAAAAAGACCCTGATTAGGAATTAGAACACGGTGAGGGTCTTAGTGTGTTCAATCAAGTTTTGTCATTTTGACGGCCCTAATAGGGACCGGACTGGTCTCTGTGTAAAGGGCTCCTAATTAGGAGTTGCCAAGAGACCAGGGAGGAGGGAGGAGCCCTGCCCGCTGAATGCAGGGAGCTGTCCAGATGGGGTAATCTATGCAGATAGGCAATGTGAGGAACTTCAGAGCATGCTTTTGCTGTTGGACGGAAGCAAGTGAGATTTCTCTAATAACAATATTTAGCGTTTATAATAGGACTTTCGCTGCTCCAAATTTGCCATATAATTGCTGTCATAATCCTTACAACAGCTCTGCAAAGTCGGCCAGCATTATTCACTTCAATAAGCAAACTATTGGTAGAAACTCAGCCTTACTTACCAGGCTTTTTGTGTTCTCCCAGCCCGGGCAAACAGAAGAACACAGTTGCCCAGAGAAGTGGCCGTCCATTCTAGTGGGACGCGGCTTCTTTCCTGTACTTCATGTACGTCCGCAGCACAATCAGCAAAAGCCACCTGAGTCTGAAAAGATTTGATAACTCTAAAAATGTATAGTCAACAGTAGACAAGCCAATCTACAGGGCCTTTCCATATTGTAGAGATAAAACCAACGTCATCTTAGGGGAGGGGCCGTGGCTCAGTGACAGAGCATCTGAGCAGCACGCAGAAGGTCCCAGGTTCAATCTTTGGCATCTCCAGTAAAAAGGACCAGGCAGTGGCAGGGCCGGCTCTTTCACTAGGCCAGCTAGGGCGACGGCCTGGGGCACAGCTCTCCCAGGGGCGCAGCGAGCCCCGCCTGCCCGCCCCCAGCATGGCTTTCTGGGCGCCCGCTCCACAGCATGCTCCTTCCCACCGGCTCACTTCCCCTCGCGCCCCCCGAGTCGGTCGATGGTGCGGACTCCCTCGGTGTTGTCCACTGGGAGCCCAGGTGAGAAAGGCAAGCGAGAAATGGCATCACGCCATAAAATGAAAACCAATCTTGTGCTTTGTGGGCGGCCTCATTTAGGCGCCTCCCTGCTGCCGAAGGACTTGGGGCTGGACCGCCAGGCGCCTTCTCTGGGCTGGAGCCTGGAAGACAGGCTGGTGGGGGTGCGTGTCATCCCCTCAGATGACTATGGCTCCGCCCCCAGTGTGCCCGGCGTGGTCGCGTCACTTCCGGGTGACGCGCACGTCGGGGTGGGGTTCCCTCCCGGGGCCCGATCTGCCGCCAGTGGGGAACGGGCCTCTGGGGCGGGGGTTTCCCCGCCCCCCGGGGGGACTTGGCAAGCCTAGCCGCCACCCAACTTCTTGTTCTAAGTCCTTTTTGGATTACTGCGTTCCCAAGAGTGCTGCCGTGCCCGTCCTGCTCAAACAGCAGTCCAAGGGGATAGGCCCCTCCCTCAGCTGGATCAATCATTGAGGCCGGCCCTGCATCAGGAAGAGCCAATCTTCTCCAGCGTGGGGACTGGCCCACTCGAGAAAGGAGACCAGATGCGGGTAGGCCAGAGGGATTATCAGCACAAATCACCAAGGAGCAAGGTGAGAGAAGGGTTGGGGAAGAAGGTGATGCAGGCACTGAGGTCGCAGAGTGTTTGCTCGTCTTTAATTTTGCTCCACTTTTTATGCTATGAAATGGATCAGGCTGAGAGATGGTGACTTGCCCAAGATGACTCAAACCGCTTCATGGCTCAGCATGTATTTGAATCCAGGTCTCTCTGATCCAAGGAAACACTGCCTCTAATGCACCATACTAGCCTCTGGAGAGAGGCGTGACAAACTGACCTACAAAACCAAGATGCTCAGTGCATCCAAAGCAGAGAGCAGGGAGATAAGGGGTTAAAGCGCTTTGATTGACAGGCTGCTGCCTGCGTGCACCCCCTTCTCTCTGATTGGTCAGGGCCAGCTGAGGAGAGCTTTAAAAAGTCTGGTCAGTCTGGTCAGAGGGAGTCAGTCGCCTTTTGGACTTTGGCTTGGCAGTTGCCAGTCAGGACAGGGGTGTGTGTGTGTGTCAGTCTGAGGGAAACAGACACATCCTTTGAGAAGTGAAGGGACACAGCTCCTTGTCCTTACCGCGTACCCTCACCTTTGACGAAAAGTGCAGAAATCAGAACTTAAAAGCCTAAGCGTCAGCCCTAGCTGAATGCCGTTTATGCACAGTCTCCAGAACTGGGGCCGAGGTTTGACAGAAGAGGCTGGACAGGAGGCTGGAAAATGCCAGTCTAGCCAAACAGAAAAGGATTCTCGCTCCTAGGAAGAGGAGGATATTCCTTACCCAGTTACTCAGAGGGCCCCTGGTTTGTGTGGAAAGGGAAAGAAATCTCCAAGACAAAAAACCCTCTCTCATACTTAAGAACCGAGTCTCTAAGAATATAAGCTTCAATTTATACTGTTGCCCCTTCAAAATATTCTAATTTGTATAACCAACAATGGTTACTCAACTTCTCGTTCCCTGCCCTATTCCTGATTCAGTTGCACCTGTTCAATAAAAGCAACCTTTCTGTTTGAACTTTACTTCAAGTGCCGTTTCCAAAAGGGACTTATAATAAGAGGGCTCCTGCTGAGTGACCGTAAATCCCTGGCCTGGGCAAAAGCCAAATAACGTCTCTATCACAGGGTGGGACATGCAAAAAGTTATAATTCCAGGGCTATTTTTGGGCAGGAACGCACAGGAACAGAGTTTCGGCTGGCTCCTGAGTTGGCCACGCCCAGCAGGAACTCATTAGCATAATAGGCCACACCTAACAGCAGAAACTCATTAGGATTGGCTACATTAGGGGTGTGTGGTCTAACATGTAAAGACGTTC
>NW_015163133.1:261513-277522 GCF_001447785.1 Gekko japonicus
CGCGTGGTGTTTTCGCCCCCCCCCCCCGGGGGGGGGGGGGGGATTTAAAAGGACCTTTCAGACCAAGTGACCAAAGTCAGTTTCTTGGCCCTCGAATGTGTGCCTCTGCAAGCAGAAAGCAGGACCTCCAACCTCCCTCTTCGCACTTGGATATGGCAGACATGAGCCACAAGTGAAGGAAGGTAATCCAGCAGGGCTCTAAAGCCAAACAAAGACTCTCTAGAGGTTGGCTCAGCCTCCTCCTGCGCCACCCAACAATGTTCTGAACTGGGCAAAGCATGGCAGCTGCAACAGCGGCTCCCCTCAAGTAATTTTCAATCAAGACAGGGACAGGATGCCCTTGACACCCTGTGCAAACAATGGGAATAAATATTACTAGTCTCCAACACGCCACTGGACTATACACTAACATGGCTAACCCATCTGGGATTATTGCCTGCCATGATTCTTCGGAGAACTGCATCTGTAGCCAGGTAACTATTAGCTGTTGAACTTTACCGCAGAGACAGTTTTGCATTTTGTCATTAGCACCCCCAACTGAATGACAGCTACAGCAGCAATGGGGCATTCTTGGGACCTTTCTTCACAATGTGCACCAGTGGAACTGTGTAAGTAATAATGTTGTCACAATCAATAACCAAGATTTTTTAAAAAGCAAGGCTTTATCATGTTAATGAGTTTAAAGAGAAGCAAATTTGGCAACCATTCCCATAGCAAGCTAGTGAAACAGCAACTCTGGTTATCCTAATGGACATCAAAGATTGATCAACTCTAAAGGTAAAGGTAAAGGTTCCCTTCCTCGAAAGCCAGTCGAGTCCGACTCTAGGGTTGTGGTGCTCATCTCCGTTTCAAAGCCGAAGAGCCAGCGCTGTCCGAAGACGTTTCCGTGGTCATGTGGCCGGCATGACTAAACACCAAGGCGCACGGAACGCTGTTACCTTCCCACCGAAGTGGTACCTATTTATCTACTTGCAATTTCTTGCTTTCGAACTGCTGGGTTGGCAGGAGCTGGAACTAGAGACGGGAGCTCACTCCGTCATGCGGCACACTTGGGTCTCGAACTGCTGAACTACTGACCTTCCACAGCCTGCAGTTCAGCGTCTTAACCACTTGAGCCACCGCAGCTCCTTTATCAACTTTATCAACTCTACCAACACTATAATTATATGGCTTAAAAATGTATCTCCAGAGACCTGTTCATGGGGCCTCACAATGCAATAAAATCATAAAAACCACCTCAAAAAGGGCCAATATCAAAAGAAGCCAAGAGCCCACCAGGGGCATAAGAACAACATTCAAAATGACATTCAGCAGACTAAAGTTATAGCCACTGAACAACCCGCAAGCAAGAAACGACCGCGCAGAGTTCAAACCCTTCAGTCCAAAGCCTGACTAAAGAGACGTGTTCTGGCCTGGCACCCAAAGGACAGTGAAGCGGGCACAAGGGAGGCACAGGGCACCACAACAGTGAAGTGCCACAGCTGGAAGGGGGGGGGGAGCCCTGTCTGCCACCTGCTCCCTTCTGCAAGCAGGTTCACAGAGGAGAGGCCTTGGGAAGAAGCTCCCGACGGGCAGAGGCTGCACAGAAGAAGGCGGCCACCCTCCAAGCCTTCCAAGCACCTTAAAAGTGAGAACGAGCGCCCTGGATTCTGCCCGAAAACAAGCGGGCAGTCTTTTGTCACTGACAGCAGGTGGGAGGCCACATTTCGGACCAGCTGACGTCTCTGGACATTGCTCAGAGGCAGCCCCACATCAAACACACGACAGTCCAATAACCTGGATGTGATGGGACCATAGATAGCCAGGACCACATCATCCTTTTTAAGGCTGGTGTATCAGCTGGTGAAGCGAATGAAAGATGCTGCGTGCCACAGAGGTGACCTGAGCCTCCAGCTGGAAGCCAGGGTCCAGCTGCATCCAGGACCAGCTGACTCCTTGAGCAGCATCTCCTTTGACCAACAGCACCTCACTGTTGTCCTCCATTGCGTTTTCCAAGCATTTCTGTGGACTTTCACAGACCCTACTAACTCTTCTGTTAGGGAGAAGCAGAGAAGCCGTTTCCTGTAGGGTTTCCTGTAGGGTTTAAATACACGAATTCCATGGGGCTGGACAGAAGTCCCCAAGCAACCCCTGGAATCTCTGGGTAAGTGTGGAACCCCTGAAGTAAAGTGGCCCCCACCTTGAACTTAGCCAGCCCTCCCAGATAGATACCATCATTCATGGTGCTGAAAGCTGTGAAGAGGTGAAGGAGAATCAACAGGGACACATTCCGTATCACTCTCCCAGCTACCTTCTCACAGAAAGGCAAATATCCCCTGCACCAACATGAATGCCAGCTCAATACTATCAGCCAGGAGAGGCAAGGAGTTGAATCTGGACACAATGGGGCACGTGCGTCTAAGCAACTTGGGACAGGTATCCAATACGACTAGAATCAAATGGCACTCCAGTACCAGAAGGCTGAACTGAACCACCTGTGACATCTACGTCACAGCAGATGAGAAAACACACTGTTTATTGGCAAAACACACTGTAGAAGTCACAGTGAACATGTACATTTTCTGACCCTCCATTCTTGAAGATATAGAATCTTCTCACCATGTTGTAGAAAATCACCAAAACAAAAATAAAAGAACAAAAACTGCTATTAACCTTTCCAAATCTGGGGAATCATATCCAAACGGCTGGCCGCATCCAGTGCTCGGAGAAGACCCAGCATCCCTTCAGAGTTCGGGTACAACATCTAACGGAACAAGTAAGATTTAGGTCTAGCACAGATCTGAAACTGCAGTGTTTAGAACGCATTTAAACATACAGAAGCACACCCATCAAAAGAGATACTTACTGAGGGAACCAGTTCTTTGTACCACTTCAGGGCGACGTCAAGATGTTCCATCATGCACAACAAATGCAGAAACCTTCCACTGTAGCATGGCAAAAAAGACCAAGTTAACAAAAACAAAACAGCACTTGAAAAAGAAAAGTTTAGTTACCCCGAACAACAGCTTCCCTTTCCTCTTTCAGTCCTAGCACCCCTCCCATCAATCTCAGGAGACTAGCTGGCTTCCACAGTGATCAAGATTTGTTCTACCCATTAAAAATGCTTTGATCACAGAAGCAAGCTCCCGGAATTGAGTCCCCAGAACTAACAGTGCTTTGGCTTCCAAGCTAGCAGTACGATCCTGTCTCTGTTAACCAGACTGGTAGTAGCACTGCAACACCGCAAAACAGAACAGAAATCTAGTGCCACCTTGAAGACTAACATTTATTTCAAGACAATCTTTGCGGGTCAGAGCCCACTTTGTCAGATAGATACATGATGGAAAACCATACTGAGGAATGTTTATGGATCAGCTGGGGGGGGGGAGTCAAGACATCTAATCTCTCCTTATATATACCGTATTTTTCGCACCATAAGACGCACTTCCCCCCCCCAAAAAAGTGGGGGGGAAGTGTGTGCGTCTTATGGAGTGAATACTACAGAGAATGTGAAGGGGGAGGGAGGCGGGCTAA
The DNA here is from genome assembly GCF_001447785.1 of Gekko japonicus. NCBI lineage: Eukaryota > Metazoa > Chordata > Lepidosauria > Squamata > Gekkonidae > Gekko > Gekko japonicus. The sequence goes on from NW_015163133.1 coordinate 265,027, forward strand.
TAACTTTAGAGGCGCCACAGTGCGCGCGAATGCAACAACTTCTTTTCATGCGCACAACTCCCCCCCCTTCCCGCGCGCCCCTGTGAGCCCTGCCCCCTCCCCGTGGCAGTGCCTGGTCAACCCTTCTAATGTCCTGGCCCCACTGGTGGACCTCCTGGCTACTGTGTGATACAGACTATGATGACGGTTAAAGCAGAAAGTGCCAAAGCAGGATTACAACTGAAAATCAAGAAGACAAAAGGGAGACTGTATCCGAGAAATCAGAAGGAGATTGAGACTGGGGATGGCAGCCATGAAGGAGCTAGGAAGTGTAAGGAAGTGTTACTGGCAACCAAGATCAAATTAATTCATGCCATAGTATTCCCCATCACTATGTATAGGTATGAAAGTTGGACAATGAAGAAAGCTGACAGGAAGAAATTTATTTATTTATTTTTGTATTTATACCCCGCCCTCCCCGCGAACGGGCTCAGTTGAATCTTTTGAAATCTGGTGTTGGAGAAAGTTGATTCTTTTGAAATGTGGTGTTGGAGGAGAGCTTTATGGATACCATGGACCGCCAAAAAGGCAAATCATTGGGTTTTAGATCAAATCAATCCTGAACTCTCCCTAGACGCTAAAATGACTAAACTGAGGCTATCGTACTTTGGTAATGTTATGAGAAGACAAGACTCACTGGAAAAGGCAACAATGCTAGGACAAGAGGAAGACCCAAGATGAGATGGATTGACTCAATCAAGGAAGCCACGGCCCTTAGTTTGCAAGACCTGAGAATGGGTGTTAATGATAGGACGTTTTGGAGGACATTAATTCATAGGTTCTCCATAAGTCAGAAGCAACTTGATGCCATTTAACACACAAACACACCATACATACTTGGCTGTTTCTTCAGGTTTCTACCACACTTTCCTTTGCTCCTCTATTTATTTGTTTGTTTAGAAAATTAAAAATAGTATTAAGATCTCAACCCCTTAATAAAAAGCCTGTTTTGGCCTGACTGTATTACAGAGCTGTCTGTGCAATAGGCTTATTTAAGGGCATAAATGCTAATGTGAGTAATTGAAGATAGACACATCAAAAAGACAATGTTTCTATCTTAAATTAATATTTGGTATGCATAGGGAAATAAACATGGCTCGCTTCCCTCTATTTTCCCCTTCCCTCTGCCGCCCCACCAGCCACAGCCAGGACACTCACCTGGAGCTTCCTTCTAGAGCTCGTTGTATTTCTTCCCACAATGGGCCTTACACCTAGTATTACAATATATGTTAGTTTTTAAGGAGCCACTAGATCTTTGTTTTATTTTGATATAACGAACTAATATGGCTAAGCCTTTGCAAGCAGCATTCTAAACCAACTGAAGCTGCCAGCACTTAAAAGTCACTCAGAGAGAAATAACAAGCAGCAATTACCAATAAGAGGACTGCTGATACATGTCTCCCATCATTTTCCAGTTTTCTCCTGTCTCCACCACTCTGTGTAGCCTATAGGCAAGCTGAACATCCTTTATATCCAAACACTGCAATAAAGGCATAAGCATGCATACATGAAACAAGACATAAAAGCATCATAACATTATTTCAACAGACCACTGAATTTCCAAGACAGTTTTCTGCAGAATGATTCTAAACTGACACAGACTATCTCCATTCCCAGAATTCCAGCAATAAGGAATGGGAGCCATGTTCTCATTGTGCAGACCTATCATCATCATTTGTTTAGAGTATTTCTACGCTACCTCTTCAGAATCTGGTTCAAGATGGCTTACAATGAACAACATCAAGGAACTTCCGGTCTGTGGCTCGGTGATGGCGGAGGCTCTCCCCTAAAGCTGGGGAGGCATTCCACGCTCCAGTGGTGTTGGAGGAGTGCCACCTCAAGTGGCACCCCCAGGTGAGCCTCAGAGTGGAGGCTCCAAGCCGGGGGCGCACGAGGGGCGACCTCTTCGATGGCTTTAAGCCGGAGAATTGAGGCGCTCCTTTTTGCCCCAATCGGTCCACCACCTGAGAGGCTCGGTTTTTACCGAGCATAGCTGATGCCGGCCGGGACAAGCAAGAAGGTCAGCGAATGAGGCGCGACTAAAAGAGGTCTGTGGTCAGACCGTCAATGAAGCGGAGAAAAAGACGAGCGAATAAGTTCTAAGTTCTACCCCCCCACACCTATAGCGGCGTCGGGAGGGAATCCCAGACGTAAACAAACCGAACTGTGTTTTAAAGAGAAGGGGGGGAGGAGAAACGAAAAGCGCTCAAGTGTGCCAAAGACTTAGCTGTTTTTGCGGATAAGTTTGCACTTGCTGAAGGAGAGTGAAAAGCCTCTCTTTAGTGTAAACAAAGCTGAAAATGGCCGGCGTCCGAGGAAGAGGAACGAAAGTTGGGCGAGGCGGTCAAAGTCCGAGGGTAGAAGAAGGAGACGTTTTCTCCACCTTAGCGGAGCTGCTCCGGCCCATAAACGAAAGACTCGATGGTCTTAACCAATTGATGGCTGCTTCGAACCAGAGTATGGCAAAGCAACAACAGCAGATCACCGAACTCGTGAAAAAGTCGATTCAAACTGATGAAAAGCTTAAAGAGACAGCACACGATGCCAAAAAGATGAAGAAGAAAGTTGGTCTGTTGGAGCAAAAGCAAGATCTTCAAGAAAGAAAGCTAATGAATCTACAGATGGAAAAAGCCAATAAAGTTCTCAGGTTCCAAGGGGTAGCTGAAACGGCAGGAGAAAACTTGAAAGAGGTGGCGACAGCTGGGATCAGCAACTATCAGGGTCCTAAAGGACATTCCATTTGAGGTTCGACAGAAAAGAAAAGCATACAAAGAACTAATTTCAACACTCCAGATCAACCAGATTCAGTATGCCTGGCTCTATCCGGAGGGTGTGCAGTTTAAATACAAGGATAAGAGAGAAAAAATTGACTCGGTGTTTAAAGCGGAAGAATGGTTGAAGCAGTTTTTTGGATCGAAAACGGAAGAGCAGCCAGACGGAGGGGGCCCTGCAGACAGCCTGGAAGAGACGGATGGAGACTCAGCAGGAGCAGAAGGAGGCACGGCCAGAGACACGTATGACTTGCGGCTAAGAGTTCTCAAGTAGCTCTTAAGAACTGAAAGATTTATAACTGAAGTGGATGAAAGAGACTCTGTGCACACTGAGAAGAAAATAGACAATTACTAAAATGAACTTACTAACTCCTAAACTCATTGATTTAAACGAAAAGTTTTAAGTTTTATGACTAACTGTATACTAACTGGAAAATACCTTCCTTTCTTGGGTTTTTAGTCATAGTGTGGGTTCTTTGTTTATTGTCTGTATCCCAGGGTTTTTTATTTTTCTTTCCCTTCCCTTTTTCTATTTCTGTAGTCACGTAGGTGTAACAAAAATCAATAAAACTACCCTGTCTTCAGGGGATTAAAAAAACAAAAAAAACAATGAACAACATCAAAATATAAAAACAAGCCGCTGGACATAAGCTGCATAAAAACTGCCATACAACAGAAGCAGAGCATTAAAAGCCTGATAAGATAAAACCCCTAATTAAAAGCAGCTTGGGTAAAAAGATGCGTTTTGCCTGGCAGCTAAAGGAAAGAAAAGTAGGCGGCAGGAGAGCCTGAAGGCGAAGAGCATGCCAGAAAATGCCCTGTGTGTCTAGGCGCTGGTGGCCTTGTCTCTGAAGGCCAGGGGTGCAGAAAGCAGAGCTTGAGAAACAGGCCTGCTAGTAGGGGAGGAGACGGTCCCTCTGACTGATTAGCCTGCAGGAATTATTTAATGATATTGCTTAAATTGGCAAGGAAATGCCTAAATAAAAATCTGGCTGAGATGCAGAAACAAGCAAGGCAGTGCTCTCCCTGTTATCTCATTCTCTAGGGCCAGCAGGACAACACACTTCCCTGTACTAACCCATTTAGTAGGTGAGATTAGAGAGTCAGTTTAATCCAGGACTGCCCTGAGGTGTACTTGTTTGTTGGATGTACATGGGTTTATCTTTAATTTTTTTGTAAGGTGCCTTGTGGATCTTTTTTGAAGACAAAAGGGATATGTATACTTAAAATAGGTAAATAAGAAACTTATAAAGTTACAAGTGGAGACCCGCAAGAAACTTGCGGGATGGTTATCCTATTCCTCACACCTTTGCTTCCTCCTGTCTCCCTCTACCTCTCACACTCTTTCTCCCTTCTGCCCCCCCTTTCTTTCTCTCTCCCCTCCCTGTAATGGTTTGGAAGGTGGAGTCTATGGCATTATACTGGTCTGTAGTTCCTCCCCTCCTCAAATCCCACCCTCCCCTGGCTCCACTCCTCAAATGTCCAGGAATCTCCCAACCTGGAGTTGGCAACACTGGGGATGCCTGGAATTACTGCTCATGATACTACTGAATCATACTACAGAGATAACTTCCCATGGAGAAAATGGATGCTTTGGAGAGTGGACTCTGTGGCATTGTACCTCACTGAGGTCCCTGTCCTCCATAGGTTCCACCCCCAAATCTCCAGGAGTTTCCCAGCCTGTATCTGGCAACCTTACCCCCCATCCCCTGCCGGTGTCCAGGGGGGGACCTGGCGACCCTAAACTGCTGCCAGGCCTAGGGTTGCCAACCTCAATGGTGCCTGGAGGACCCCCCTCCCCCAGAATTACAACTGAACTCAAGACAGCAGAGATCTGTCTCCCTGGAGAAAATGGCTGCTTTGAAGGGTGGACTCTGTGTCATTATACCCAGCTGAGGCCTCTCCCTTCCCAAAACCCAGCCCTCCTTACAGTCCACCTCAAAACCTCTAGGGATTCCCCAGGCTTGCACTGGCAGCCCTTGTCAGGCCTGGCCCAAGGCTCTCTCCCTCCCTCCAAGGCCAAAAGAGGCCAGGAAAGGTCCCTTCCCCTACCTTTTTACTGACAGAGCTAGTTAGAGGCCCTTCTCCCCCCGCCGCCACCCCAAATGTTCTAATCTCTCACCATTGATGTCTGGAGTTAGATCCCTGCAGAAGCCATTTCAAAAGGTATTGGGGGGGATTCAACCCTCCCTGAAGGGATTTTTTTACTTTTTGGATTTTTCTGCAGACACAGGAAATCTGACTATGTAGGAAAAGCTGTTGGGGGAGAGTGAGCCCTCTGTTGGCAGAAATAAGTATCCGCACAGCCCCTCCCCTGTGGGAATTAGATATATAGATATTGTCGAAACGGGAGTGGTCAATCTGGTCCCTATCCATACTGCTGCATTCTGATGCAACTGTCATTTCCAAGTATTGGTTAACCCGAATGTTCTAATCTCTCTCTAACTGTTGAAGCCTGGAGTTAGATCCCTGCAGAGGCCATTTCAAAAGGTATTGGGGGAAATTCAACCCTCCCTGAAGGGATTTTTTTACTTCTTGGATTTTTCTGCAGACACAGGAAGTCTACTGACTATGTAGGAAAAGCTGTTGGGGGAGAGTGAGCTCTCTGCAGAAATAAGTATCCGCACAACCCGCCCCCTGTTGGAATTAGATATATAGATAAGAGAGCCAAATGTCGTGTAGCGGTTAAAGCATTAGACTAGGATCTGAAACATTCAGGTTTGAATTGCCACTTTGCCATGGAAGCTTGCCGGGCATCTTTTAGCCAGTCACACACTTGCAGCCCAGCCTACATCACAGGGTTGTTGTGAAGGTAATAATGGAGGACAGGAGAATGATGTAAGCTGCTTTGAGCCCACTGGACAGAAAGACAAGGAAAGAGAGAGAGAGAGATGGGAAAATACCCTCTTGTTTTAAGTACCTTTGTTCTCAATTATTATTTAGTGAAGGGCATGCAATCATTTTGCAAAGACAAGTTTCACTACGGGCTGCACATCTACAAACTACAACTGTTGAAGGTATAGGATTTTAATTTTGGGAAGGCTTCTATGCTTTTGTCATTTTGCAAAAAATGGAACTGTTTTGGAGAGCATTTTTATAAAGGGTATAGGATAGATGTGTAAAAAGTAAAATGCTCAGCAAAAGGAAATTATTCAAGTGGGCTCTCTTTATAGAAATAATAGTACTGTAGTTTTAATGTCTGAAAAAACAGAGTTTTCTCCATTGGTATTATTTATTAAATTATACTGTTTTTATTTCATTTTTCTCTAGTTTTGTAATCCAGTTTTATTGCACTGTTTGTGTTGTTGTGTGTGTGTGATGCTCATCTCTACTGCACTGTGTCTTCATTCCATTTTCTGTCTCGATTCTCAACATAAGTGAAGTACGTAAATAAGGTGCGGAGGCAGGCTGCTCTGCCCCAGTCCAGCCCCAGTGCTTTGCCTATCTAAGAAGGATTCAAGGACATGCAGTACTACAGTGCTTATTCAACACAGGTTCCAGGCGTACAGGTAGCCACAAATACAAATTCAGAATTAAATTTAAAAATCAAAGAAAATCCACTTACAATTCTCATAGCGTTTGAAAAGAAGTTGTCTGAAATGGAAGACATAACAATTACTGTTAACTTTGGACTCCAAACATTCATCAGGCTAGCGTAGCTGAAATAAAAGTGAAATGCTAGAAAGCCAACTAGCTGGGCAGAGATTATTACTGTGAACTGGGACACAGCCCAACCTGTTTCTCCAGCATGGGAGAACAGACAGACATTCCACCCATACTATCACACCTATAAAACAATTTTTAAATCACTTTCAAATCTCAAGGGCTTGCCAAATAACCTCAGCAACTGATTGTTTGGTAAAGCATTTATAATTTCCTGTTAAAGACCCTTACCCCTCCTCCCAAATTAAAATGCCCAAAGACCCCTGGGAAGAGAGAACTGTTAAACCAGCTTGTATGGCACCCTGAGACCCGGGGGCCCATGAGTGCCTGCTGCCTGAAGCAGCAGAACGAAGTTTGAGTCCGGTGGCATCGTTAAGATCAACAGAGAGTTTTATTCACGGTATAAGCTTTCGTGTGCACACACACGTCCACTGTATCTGAAGAAGTGTGCCTGCCCATGTAAGGTTTTTTATTTTTTTGGTCTTAAAGGTGTCACTGGACTCAAACTTTGTTCTGCTTCTTGAGTGCTATGCGTAACACCCAAAAGGCACTGAATGAGACAGAAAAATACAAGGAGCTTCAGGCCACTCCTGACTCGCTGGTGGACTGAGCTCATATTGGGAAGGAGTAGGGTTGCCAAACCCCCCTGGTTTGCCAGGGGTCCCCCATTTTTGGGGGGGTTCTACCCACCACCAGGGAAGCCCCGTCCCCAACACTCACAGCCACCCATCTCTCTCCCTTTAAGTGTGTGGAACCCGTGTTTCCTCCCAAGCCCGATCTCCGCAAGCTTGCAGGGGAATGCCAGCTTCGTGCTCTTAAAAGGGAAACGCCGGCTCCTGCATTTAAAAGGGAGACGCCGGTTCCTTTAAGTGCAGGGAAATGCAGTTTCTGGAGATCTGGCGCACGGGCGGGTGGGGGGGCGGCGGACGTCCCCAACATGACATCATCACGTTGGGGATGCCCTGCCCCCTCCAGGAACGCCCCCAAAGTCCTCCGCTGGGGGTGGAAGATGGACTTGGCAACCCTAGGAAGGAGCCTCACAGCCGTCCCCCCGGCATGCCCAGAGACTTGGGCTGTTTGGTCGCTCAGATGAGCGGGAGACCTCCCACTAGCAGCTCTCTTCCTCCACCAATGCTTGGTGGACTGGCAGGTGGATATTGCAGGAAGTCCCTCCCTCCCTCCCTCCCTCCCTCCCAGAGACACAGGCCACCTTACACCTTTCGGCTTGACATCACCTCCCTATTGGCCACACAGGGCAGCAGGCCTTCCCCGTGCTCTGGGCTTCAGTTACCAAAGAAGAGACCCAGTTCCTGCTTCCCTTCACCTCCCTGAAGAAGAGGTACTTCAGAAATGCCCAGAAGGCGGAATCACCACCTTTGCATCTGCAGGGAAGGCTCCTCTGTAAGCAGCGTGTCCACTGCAGAACCTCCCCCGGGATCCCGTGGGAACATCCAGCACGGGTAGTTAGCCACAGGAACCCTTTTTGCAGTGGTGACCCATTTTGCCCTTTCCCAGAATCCCGCCTGTGCTTGGAGGCTCAGCAGCAGTGAGTATCTCCTGATCCCAATCCACTCTTCTCGCAGACCCTCCCACTGGCTGGGGCAAGTCACAGTCTTTGTTGCTAAGTTTGAGTCCAGGGGCACCTTAAAGACCAACCAAGTTTAATTCTGGGTATCAGCTTTTGTGTGCATTCACCCCAAATTAAACACCATTGGTCTTATAGGTGCCACTAGGGACTCAAACTTGGCTCCATTGCTTCGGATCAACACAGCAACCCCACCTGAATCCGTCCTTATTACTATCTACCTTAGGCGAACACTGGTGGTGGGGGGTTTTTTTGGGGGGGGGGGAGAGGAGGAGAAGGAGAAAGGGGAGGAAAAGAAGAAGAGTTGGATTTATACCATGCCCTTCACTACCTGGAAGAGTCTCAGAGCAGTTTACAATCTCCTCCCCTTCCTCTCCGCAAAGCAGACACACTGTGAGGTTGGTGGGGCTGAGAGAGCTCTGAGAGAACTGTGACTGACCCAAGGTCGCACCAGCTGGCTTCACGTGGAGGAAGAGTGGGGAATCAAACCCGGTTCTCCAGATTAGAATCCGCCACTCTGAACCACTACGCACAACTGGATAAAAAGCAACGTATTCACAATTACAGACACTTTAGCTAAAAAGCCATTGCATTTTTAAAAGGTAATTTCATGTTGCTATAGGATCAGTTATAGAATTTGCTTCTCTATTAGCACAAGTATTGGGTCTGTCAATGATCAAAAGCATCCCGCTGGCTGCGATGCTAATGTTTTGACTAGTATTTGATTACCTGACCAAATATTTTTTGCCAGTCAAATGAACAACCCCACTCCATTGCCTTTCTCTCTTCCTCGGAATCATCTACAGGACACTTAATTTCCCCTCCAAGCCTGGAGGCAACAGGAAATATTTCAGTCCCGTTGCAGTAAAGTGCAAAAATATTGGAAGATGGTACATAATATCATTTTAGAAATACTAAATTTAGATGTAGTGTTAGCACCTGAAATTTATCTATTGAATATAATTCCGAAGGGTTACATTAAGCAAGATGTATTTATTAGTATACTAGCAGTAAACCCCGTTGTGAATCCAATACAACGGGATCTAGAAAGAGGCTCTGGGGGAGTGCTCTGGCTTTGGGCAAACAGTGTCAATTTGCTGTGTTGACCTCAGCAGGGTATAATGACAGAGTCCACTGTTTTCTCCAGAGGAACTCATCTCTGCTACCTGAAGAGCAGTTGTAATTTTGAGTGATCTGTAGCCCTCACCTGGAGATTGGCAGCAATTGGTACCCAGGATAAAATGGCTGGGTTGGAGGGTGGAGTCTATGGCATTCTACCTGTCTGAGATCCCACCCCTCCGCAAACACCACCCTCTCCAGGCACCACCCCTCAAATCCCCAGGAATTTGTCAGCCTGTAGTTGGCAACCCCATCTCCTTCCCAGCTAACCATCAACCTGCCATTATCTGCCCCTTTGACTTCAGCTGACTTCTGCCCTCCCTTCTGCAGAGCAGTTGTAATTCTGAGTGGTCTCCAGTGAACAATGGTTCCCCATGAGGGACTGACTGGTTTGGAGGGTGGAGTCTATGGCATTGTACCTGTCTGAGGTCCCACCCCTCCTCAAACCTCACCCTCTTCAGGCTCCATCCCTCAAATCTCCAGGAATTTCCCATCGGGAAATATATATATGGCCCCAATGTGTTTTCTCCCAAAGGCCAAAGTAGGTGACAGGACCAAGCTTAGTTGCCTACCAACAGGCACTGAGGGGAATGTAGGGTTGCCAGCTCTAAGGAGGGAAATACCTGGAGGTTTGGGGGGTGGATTCTGTAGAGGGCCGGCCGACGGAGGCCTCGGCCTTCTGTCGCCCGCCTTGCCCCCCCAATCTCGGCCCGGGCGACTGCGTCCCCCGCCAGCGGCCGCCCGACTCCAGACCCCCCCGCGGCCACTCCAGCCAGGCAACGGAGGCATCGGCCTTCCATCGCCTGCCTCGCCCCCACCCCCCCAATCTCGGCCGGGCGACGGAGGCATCGGCCTTCCGTACCTGCACACCATCCTCTGAAGCGCTCTCTGTGGCAGTAATGGGGTGACTGCTGGCACCTTTTCCTATCATTTTTTGCCTTGTGGTATTCAGCTTGTGGTGTGATCTGTTGTCTTTGTGGTGTGGCATGATTGTGTTATTGGGTTTGTTTCTTTTGAAGGGGAAGTGATGTGAGTGAGGACATATTTTACCTCAGAATACAGTAGGGTGGGGAGTATGGCATTGTATCTGTCTATGCAACTGAAAATGCCAACTGCCTTGCCGGGGGGGGGGGGTTTGAGGTGTGGAATGGAGTGAAGTCCAATCAGCTTCCATATGCAAAAGACCTTGAAATGCTGGGCGGGACTGCACAAAGCAGCCAGTCAACCCAGCCAGCGTCTTCTGACTGACAGTTCTTCCGGCCTAACACTAAAGGGGCCAAATTTAGAACGTTCAATATAGAACGTTGCTATTCAATTATAATAAGGGAGAGATATCATAACTGCTGCGAGAATACTAGTGGCTAAAAGTTGGAAAACGGATAAAACTCCCTCGAAAGAGGATCCAATAACTAAACTCCTTGAGTTAGCACAAATGGATAATTTGAGTTTAATACTGCAGGATAAAGACCAAAAAATACACAACAAAAGATGGTTCAGGGTTTATAACTGGATAAAACATGTAAAAATAGAATAAGAAAAATAAAAGTGGAAGGAGGTAATAAATGATATAAGACATGTAACCTGATGCAATGACTCTAAAAATTTGTGTAATTGAAGATAATGAAATGTTTGTAATTAAGTTGAAATTATGGAAAATAAACGTTGGGGGGGGGAGGGGAAGGAAATATGTCAGTCCCATCAGAGCCCATCCTTCTGAAGCTGAGCTGCACCCTGGAAAGCAGGCGTGGGCACACGCACTCCCCAAGCTCTTCGTATCTTTGCTGGAACAATGTCTCAAGCTCCTTGCTTGCCACTTAGTCTGCACCCAGCTGGAGTGAACTCTCTGACTGCTTGTGGATTCCCTCAGACTCCCCGCCATACATCATTCTGACCAAACGGCTTATTGACCTCCTGCCTTGCTGGTCCACACTGTGGACTCCAGTCGAAGGGGGGAGGGACACACAACACACACTTCTGAAACTTTTAACCGCTTCTGAAGCCCCTCAGACATAAATGTACCACGTGGTTAGATGAGGGCAATGACAGCCCCATATGCTGCTGGCAGGCCTTCTTGCACAGCACCAACATCTACCAGGGCTGAGTTCAAGAGGGGCACCACGCTCACGGAACGGAGGACTCCCGGTGTCTTTTGGGCTCACGGGCTCCCTCTCCTTGCTCCCCAAGGGCAGCTAGTTAAAATTTAATATTTCTGGATTAGCACAGTTGGTCGTAACATTTGAACCCCAAACTATGGTTTGCTTCCCTTCAGAACAGAACACCAAAGTAAGCTTTAGTTTGGAAGGGGGGAATGCCCCAAGCATAGTTCGTTGTTTGAGAATAATGAGAAATTATGGTTTGCTGCAGATCTGGAAGTCTTTCACCACCTGGCTGTTGGGGGAGGGGGCAATAACGAGCCACCGTTTATCATGAAGTCTGAAGTAACCCATTAACTCAGGCTTCAGAGAGCCATCTTCTTTCAATGGCCCCAAAACACCAATCCCAAGGAACATTAGCAAATCTAGTATCTTGTCATGCACTTTTAGCTCACTGTACTTGAACTTGCTGTAGCTGGTATCTGTGTCTGGGTTACATTGGTCCCTATGTGTTATTCAAAAAAAACCAAAAAATCAATACAAGATAAAATAAAAAATACTTACCATCAGCTGGGTCCTGGGGGTGAAAGTTCTTTCCTTCAATTTCATCCATTACTTCATAGATAATATCTGTTGGGCCGCTAGCAGATATGGCTGCAGAACAATACATGCACCACTGTTGGTTGGTGGCAAGCACTGCTGCATATCACAGCAGGTCCTATTTACACATTGCTAGCATTTTCTTTACAAACATGATTCTTATTTAATCCTTTCAAGGATAACTGATTTAGCCTTTTCTTTACAAACATGATTCTTATTTAATCCTTTCAAGGATAACTGATTTTAAATAAAGTTCTTAAAATATAACATTGAGTGACCATTGGCTAGGACATAAGGTTTTCACCAAGACCTGGAATAAATAAACTTAAGAAAAGTAGTACCCAATCATTCTTCAAACAAACTTGTGTGGTTTAGTGGTTAATGTGCTGGTTTAAACACTCAGTGGGACTTCGGTTTCCACATGCCTGTTTGAAGTACTGCCCCCTCCAAGGACAGAAGTAACTTTGTGGCACCACAGCTCTGCAGAAGGGCATTACAATATCACCCTTTCCTCTTATAAACCCAAGCATGGATGCTCTCCAGTGGTTTCTGTGATGGGATGTTGTGAAGATGCTGCCAGTTCTTTCTTGTTCTGTTTTTCACCACCATTGAGATATCCACTTACA